>NW_021822618.1:0-7500 GCF_901001165.1 Salmo trutta
GCATTTTATGGAATATTTGTACTCTGTACAGGCCTCCTTCTTTTCACTCTGTCATTTAGGTTAGTATTGTGGAGAACTACAATGTTGTCAGTAGTGTTCCTATAGACAGCTAGACAGGTGTCAGTAGTGTTCCCTATAGACAGCTAGACAGGTGTCAGTAGTGTTCCTATAGACAGCTAGACAGGTGTCAGTAGTGTTCCTATAGACAGCTAGACAGGTGTCAGTAGTGTTCCTATAGACAGCAAGACAGGTGTCAGTAGTGTTCCTATAGACAGCTAGACAGGTGTCAGTAGTGTTCCTATAGACAGCTAGACAGGTGTCAGTAGTGTTCCTATAGACAGCTAGACAGGTGTCAGTAGTGTTCCTATAGACAGCTAGACAGGTGTCAGTAGTGTCCCTATAGACAGGTTTCAGTAGTGTTCCTTATAGACAGGTGTCAGTATTGTTCCTATAGACAGCTAGACAGGTGTCAGTTGTGTTCCTATAGACAGCTAGACAGGTGTCAGTAGTGTTCCTATAGACAGCTAGACAGGTGTCAGTAGTGTTCCTATAGACAGCTAGACAGGTGTCAGTACTGTTCCTATAGACAGCTAGACAGGTGTCAGTAGTGTTCCCTATAGACAGGTTTCAGTAGTGTTCCTATAGACAGCTAGACAGGTGTCAGTAGTGTCCCTATAGACAGCTAGACAGGTGACAGTTGTGTTCCTATAGACAGCTAGACAGGTGTCAGAAGTGTCCCTATAGACAGCTAGACAGGTGTCAGTAGTGTTCCTATAGACAGCTAGACAGGTGTCAGTAGTGTTCCTATAGACAGCTAGACAGGTGTCAGTAGTGTTCCTATAGACAGCTAGACAGGTTTCAGTAGTATTCCCTATAGACAGGTTTCAGTAGTGTTCCCTATAAACAGGTTTCAGTAGTGGTCCCTATAGACAGGTTTCAGTAGTGGTCCCTATAGACAGGTTTCAGTAGTGGTCCCTATAGACAGGTTTCAGTAGTGTTCCCTATCGACAGGTTTCAGTAGTGTTCCCTATAGACAGGTTTCAGTTGTGGTCCCTATAGACAGGTTTCAGTAGTGGTCCCTATAGACAGGTTTCAGTAGTGTTCCCTATAAACAGGTTTCAGTAGTGGTCCCTATAGACAGGTTTCAGTAGTGGTCCCTATAGACAGGTTTCAGTAGTGGTCCCTATAGACAGGTTTCATTAGTGGTCCCTATAGACAGGTTTCAGTAGTGGTCCCTATAGACAGGTTTCAGTAGTGGTCCCTATAGACAGGTTTCAGTAGTGGTCCCTATAGACAGGTTTCAGTAGTGGTCCCTATAGACAGGTTTCAGTAGTGGTCCCTATAGACAGGTTTCAGTAGTGTTCCCTATAGACAGGTTTCAGTAGTGGTCCCTATAGACAGGTTTCAGTAGTGTTCCCTATAGACAGGTTTCAGTAGTGTTCCCTATAGACAGGTTTCAGTAGTGGTCCCTATAGACAGGTTTCAGTAGTGTTCCCTATAGACAGGTTTCAGTAGTGGTCCCTATAGACAGGTTTCAGTAGTGGTCCCTATAGACAGGTTTCAGTAGTGGTCCTTATAGACAGGTTTCAGTAGTGGTCCCTATAGACAGGTTTCAGTAGTGTTCCCTATAGACAGGTTTCAGTAAATCAAATCAAAATCAAATCAAATGTATTTATATAGCCCTTCGTACATCAGCTGAAATCTCAAAGTGCTGTACAGAAACCCAGCCTAAAACCCCAAACAGCAAGCAATGCATGTGAAAGAAGCACGGTGGCTGGGAAAAACTCCCTAGGAAAAACTCCTGAGAAAGGCCAAAAACCTAGGAAGAAACCTAGAGAGGAACCAGGCTATGAGGGGTGGCCAGTCCTCTTCTGGCTGTGCCGGGTGGATATTATAACAGAACATGGTCAAGATGTTAAAATGTTCGTAAATGACCAGCATGGTCAAATAATAATAATCATAGTAATTGTCGAGGGTGCAACAAGCACGTCCGGTGAACAGGTCAGGGTTCCGTAGCCGCAGGCAGAACAGTTGAAACTGGAGCAGCAGCATGGCCAGGTGGACTGGGGACAGCAAGGAGTCATCATGCCAGGTAGTCCTGAGGCATGGTCCTAGGGCTCAGGTCCTCCGAGAGAAAGAAAGAAAGAGAGAAAGAGAGAATTAGAGAGAGCATATTTACATTCACACAGGACACCGGATAAGACAAGAGAATACTCCAGATGTAACAGACTGACCCTAGCCCCCCGACACATAAACTACTGCAGCATAAATACTGGAGGCTGAGACAGGAGGGATCAGAAGACACTGTGGCCCCATCCGATGATACCCCCGGACAGGGCCAAACAGGCAGGATATAACCCCACCCACTTTGCCAAAGCACAGCCCCCACACCACTAGAGGGATATCTACAACCACCAACTTACCGTCCGAAGACAAGGCCGAGTATAGGCCACAAAGATCTCCGCCATGGCACAACCCAAGGGGGGGGCACCAACCCAGACAGGAAGACCACGTCAGTGGCTCAAACTACTCAAGTGACGCACCCCTCCCATGGACGGCATGGAAGAACACCAGTAAGTCAGTGACTCAGCCCCTGTAAAAGGGTTAGAGGCAGAGAATCCCAGTGGGAAGAGGGGAACCGACAAGGCAGAGACAGCAAGGGCGGTTCGTTGCTCCAGCCTTTCCGTTCACCTTCACACTCCTGGGCCAGACTATACTTAATCATAGGACCTACTGAAGAGATAAGTCTTCAGTAAAGACTTAAAGGTTGAGACTGAGTCTGCGTCTCTCACATGGGTAGGCAGACCATTCCATAAAAATGGAGCTCTATAGGAGAAAGCCCTACCTCCAGCCGTTTGCTTAGAAATTCTAGGGACAATTAGGAGGCCTGCGTCTTGTGACCGTAGCGTACGTGTAGGTATGTACGGCAGGACCAAATCGGAAAGATAGGTAGGAGCAAGCCCATGTAATGCTTTGTAGGTTAGCAGTAAAACCTTTAAATCAGCCCTTGCCTTAACAGGAAGCCAGTGTAGGGAGGCTAGCACTGGAGTAATATGATCAAATTGTTTGGTTCTAGTCAGGATTCTAGCAGCCGTATTTAGATTCTAGCAGCCGTAGTGGTCCCTATAGACAGGTTTCAGTAGTGGTCCCTATAGACAGGTTTCAGTAGTGGTCCCTATAGACAGGTTTCAGTAGTGTTCCCTATAGACAGGTTTCAGTAGTGGTCCCTATAGACAGGTTTCAGTAGTGGTCCCTATAGACAGGTTTCAGTAGTGGTCCCTATAGACAGGTTTCAGTAGTGGTCCCTATAGACAGGTTTCAGTAGTGTTCCCTATAGACAGGTTTCAGTAGTGTTCCCTATAGACAGGTTTCAGTAGTGTTCCCTATAGACAGGTTTCAGTAGTGGTCCCTATAGACAGGTTTCAGTAGTGGTCCCTATAGACAGGTTTCAGTAGTGGTCCCTATAGACATGTTTCAGTAGTGGTCCCTATAGACAGGTTTCAGTAGTATTCCCTATAGACAGGTTTCAGTAGTGGACCCTATAGACAGGTTTCAGTAGTGTTCCCTATAGACAGGTTTCAGTTGTGGTCCCTATAGACAGGTTTCAGTAATGGTCCCTATAGACAGGTTTCAGTAGTGTTCCCTATAAACAGGTTTCAGTAGTGGTCCCTATAGACAGGCTTCAGTAGTGGTCACTATAGACAGGTTTCAGTAGTGGTCCTTATAGACAGGTTTCAGTAGTGGTCCCTATAGACAGGTTTCAGTAGTGGTCCCTATAGACAGGTTTCAGTAGTGTTCCCTATAGACAGGTTTCAGTAATGGTCCCTATAGACAGGTTTCAGTAGAGGTCCCTATAGACAGGTTTCAGTAGTGGTCCCTATAGACAGGTTTCAGTAGTGTTCCCTATAGACAGGTTTCAGTGATTGTCCCTATAGACAGGTTTCAGTAGTGGTCCCTATAGACAGGTTTCAGTAGTGGTCCCTATAGACAGATTTCAGTAGTGGTCCCTATAGACAGGTTTCAGTAGTGTTCCCTATAGACAGGTTTCAGTAGTATACCCTATAGACAGGTTTCAGTAGTGGTCCCTATAGACAGGTTTCAGTAGTGTTCCCTATAGACAGGTTTCAGTAGGGTTCCCTATAGACAGGTTTCAGTGATTGTCCCTTTAGACAGGTTTCAGTAGTGGTCCCTATAGACAGGTTTCAGTAGTATTCCCTATAGACAGGTTTCAGTAGTGTTCCCTATAGACAGGTTTCAGTAATGGTCCCTATAGACAGGTTTCAGTAGTGGTCCCTATAGACAGGTTTCAGTAGTGGTCCCTATAGACAGATTTCAGTAGTGGTCCCTATAGACAGGTTTCAGTAGTGTTCCCTATAGACAGGTTTCAGTAGTATACCCTATAGACAGGTTTCAGTAGTGGTCCCTATAGACAGGTTTCAGTAGTGTTCCCTATAGACAGGTTTCAGTAGGGTTCCCTATAGACAGGTTTCAGTAGTATTCCCTATAGACAGGTGTCAGTAGTGGTCCCTATAGACAGGTTTCAGTAGTGTTCCCTATAGACAGGTTTCAGTAGTGGTCCCTATAGACAGGTTTCGGTAGTGTTCCCTATAGACAGGTTTCAGTAGTGGTCCCTATAGACATGTTTCAGTAGTGTTCCCTATAGACAGGTTTCAGTAGTGGTCCCTATAGACAGGTTTCAGTAATGGTCCCTATAGACAGGTTTCAGTTATGTTCTCTATAGACAGGTTTCAGTAGTGTTCCCTATAGACAGGTTTCAGTAGTGGTCCCTATAGACATGTTTCAGTAGTGGTCCCTATAGACATGTCTCAGTAGTGTTCCCTATAGACAGGTTTCAGTAGTGTTCCCTATAAACAGGTTTCAGTAGTGGTCCCTATAGACAGGTTTCAGTAGTGGTCCCTATAGACAGGTTTTAGTAGTGGTCCCTATAGACAGGTTTCAGTAGTGTTCCCTATCGACAGGTTTCAGTAGTGTTCCCTATAGACAGGTTTCAGTAGTGGTCCCTATAGACAGGTTTCAGTAGTGTTCCCTATAGACAGGTTTCAGTTGTGGTCCCTATAGACAGGTTTCAGTAGTGGTCCCTATAGACAGGTTTCAGTAGTGTTCCCTATAGACAGGTTTCAGTAGTGGTCCCTATAGACAGGTTTCAGAAGTGGTCCCTATAGACAGATTCAGTACTGTTCTCTATAGACAGGTTTCAGTAGTGTTCCCTATAGACAGGTTTCAGTAGTGGTCCCTATAGACAGGTTTCAGTATTGTTCCCTATAGACAGGTTTCGGTAGTGTTCCCTATAGACAGGTTTCAGTAGTGGTCCCTATAGACATGTTTCAGTAGTGTTCCCTATAGACAGGTTTCAGTAGTGGTCCCTATAGACAGGTTTCAGTAATGGTCCCTATAGACAGGTTTCAGTTATGTTCTCTATAGACAGGTTTCAGTAGTGTTCCCTATAGACAGGTTTCAGCAGTGTTCCTATAGACAGGTTTCAGTAGTGGTCCCTATAGACATGTTTCAGTAGTGGTCCCTATAGACATGTTTCAGTAGTGTTCCCTATAGACAGGTTTCAGTAGTGTTCCCTATAAACAGGTTTCAGTAGTGGTCCCTATAGACAGGTTTCAGTAGTGGTCCCTATAGACAGGTTTTAGTAGTGGTCCCTATAGACAGGTTTCAGTAGTGTTCCCTATCGACAGGTTTCAGTAGTGTTCCCTATAGACAGGTTTCAGTTGTGGTCCCTATAGACAGGTTTCAGTAGTGTTCCCTATAGACAGGTTTCAGTAGTATACCCTATAGACAGGTTTCAGTAGTGGTCCCTATAGACAGGTTTCAGTAGTGTTCCCTATAGACAGGTTTCAGTAGGGTTCCCTATAGACAGGTTTCAGTGATTGTCCCTTTAGACAGGTTTCAGTAGTGGTCCCTATAGACAGGTTTCAGTAGTGTTCCCTATAGACAGGTTTCAGTAGTATTCCCTATAGACAGGTGTAAATAGTGATCCCTATAGACAGGTTTCAGTAGTGTTCCCTATAGACAGGTTTCAGTAGTGGTCCCTATAGACAGGTTTCAGTAGTGGTCCCTATAGACAGGTTTCAGTAGTGTTCCCTATAGACAGGTTTCAGTAGTGGTCCCTATAGACAGGTTTCAGTAGTGTTCCCTATAGACAGGTTTCGGTAGTGTTCCCTATAGACAGGTTTCAGTAGTGGTCCCTATAGACATGTTTCAGTAGTGTTCCCTATAGACAGGTTTAAGTAGTGGTCCCTATAGACAGGTTTCAGTAATGGTCCCTATAGACAGGTTTCAGTTATGTTCTCTATAGACAGGTTTCAGTAGTGTTCCCTATAGACAGGTTTCAGTAGTGGTCCCTATAGACATGTTTCAGTAGTGGTCCCTATAGACATGTTTCAGTAGTGTTCCCTATAGACAGGTTTCAGTAGTGTTCCCTATAAACAGGTTTCAGTAGTGGTCCCTATAGACAGGTTTCAGTAGTGGTCCCTATAGACAGGTTTTAGTAGTGGTCCCTATAGACAGGTTTCAGTAGTGTTCCCTATCGACAGGTTTCAGTAGTGTTCCCTATAGACAGGTTTCAGTAGTGGTCCCTATAGACAGGTTTCAGTAGTGTTCCCTATAGACAGGTTTCAGTAGTGGTCCCTATAGACAGGTTTCAGTAGTGTTCCCTATAGACAGGTTTCAGTAGTGGTCCCTATAGACAGGTTTCAGAAGTGGTCCCTATAGACAGGGTTCAGTACTGTTCTCTATAGACAGGTTTCAGTAGTGTTCCCTATAGACAGGTTTCAGTAGTGGTCCCTATAGACAGGTTTCAGTAGTGTTCCCTATAGACAGGTTTCGGTAGTGTTCCCTATAGACAGGTTTCAGTAGTGGTCCATATAGACATGTTTCAGTAGTGTTCCCTATAGACAGGTTTCAGTAGTGGTCCCTATAGACAGGTTTCAGTAATGGTCCCTATAGACAAGTTTCAGTTATGTTCTCTATAGACAGGTTTCAGTAGTGTTCCCTATAGACAGGTTTCAGCAGTGTTCCTATAGACAGGTTTCAGTAGTGGTCCCTATAGACATGTTTCAGTAGTGGTCCCTATAGACATGTTTCAGTAGTGTTCCCTATAGACAGGTTTCAGTAGTGTTCCCTATAAACAGGTTTCAGTAGTGGTCCCTATAGACAGGTTTCAGTAGTGGTCCCTATAGACAGGTTTTAGTAGTGGTCCCTATAGACAGGTTTCAGTAGTGTTCCCTATCGACAGGTTTCAGTAGTGTTCCCTATAGACAGGTTTCAGTTGTGGTCCCTATAGACAGGTTTCAGTAGTGGTCCCTATAGACAGGTTTCAGTAGTGTTCCCTATAAACAGGTTTCAGTAGTGGTCCCTATAGACAGGTTTCAGTAGTGGTCCCTATAGACAGGTTTCAGTAGTGGTCCCTATAGACAGGTTTCAGTAGTGGTCCCTATAGACAGGTTTCAGTAGTGTTCCCTATAGACAGGT
>NW_021822618.1:12500-21281 GCF_901001165.1 Salmo trutta
GGCTTCGATCTAAAAGGTAGCTAGCAAATGTGAAACGGATTAAAATGACAAGAGTTGACAGCTGTATGAGTTCACCATTTACACAACATATGCTGCAACCTTTTGTAATTTTAATAGTTTGTTTCATATTGGCTGGCTTCCAACAATAGCTGAATTTGCAAAGCTAGCGAGCACCAATTCCGTTTCAGTGGTGTTTGCTATAATCTTTGCTACCCGGGTTAAATAAAGGTGAAATAAAATAAATAAATAAAAGTTCCCTTGCGACAATTTAGCTTTTGCAACGAGACCATTAAATATATTTAAGACAATGGTAGAAGAGAGTATAGTTCTGTTTCAGTTTGGATTTCAGTTTATCGCTAACCTTATCACAGGGACTTTGAAGCACTAACTTACATCATCTGCACGCTGATCTTGGAAGAAATTGACGATAGCAAAGATTCCATCTTTGACGAGGCCACATAAATGGAATAGGTACTAGCTAGCTTAATAGTTAATATTTGCGCGCTAGCTCTGCATATTCAGCTAGTGTGTGTGCGTGATTGACTGGATTAACCTCACGTCAGTTACGTTCATTGAGTGCCTTTCAGACAGTAGATACCACCCCTCTGTTGCCAACTAAGGAACTGGCAGTGGATCAAACCATTGTGAGGCAAAGGGTGGGGCGGGTCGCAATCTTTTGAAACTTAAAAACGCGCTATTAAGTGTCTATAATCAGCACAATTGCTTTCATTGCGTATTATTAATATTATTTAAATTACATAGTTATGTTTCAGTGATATATTGGGGGGGACAAATCATATTTTTCCCAGGATGGGGGGGTCGTTTCCCCCCCGTCCCCCCCGGGATTTCCGCCCCTGACGCTAATGTGATTAGCATGAGGTTGTAAGTAACAAGAACATTTCCCAGGACATAGACACATCTGATGTAGGCAGAAAGCTTAAATTATTGTTCATCTAATTACACTGTCCAATTTACAGTAGCTATTACAGTGAAAGAATACCATGCTATTGTTTGAGGAGAGTGCACATTTATGAACTTGAAAATGTATCAATAAACCAAATAGGCACATCTGGGCAGACTTGATACTACATTTTGAAAATTAATTAAATGGTTCATTGGATAACCCTAAAACTTTGCACATACACTGCTGCCATCTAGTGGCCAAAATCTAAATTGTACCTAAACTGGAATAATACATTATGGCCTTTCTCTTGCATTTCAAAGATGATTAAAAAAAACGCATGTTTTTTTCTTTGTATTATCTTTTACCAGATCTAATGTGTTATATTCTACTGTATTCATTTCACATTTCCATAAATTTCTAAGTGTTTCCATTCAAATGGTATCAAGAATATCCATATCCTTGCTTCAGGTCCTTAGCTACAGGCAGTTAGATTTGGGTCATTTAGGAAGAAAATGTAAAAAGGGTTGTTGCTTGACAACCGTTTTATCTAGCTGGCAATGGCAATCATGTTAGCATGTTTTCTACAGAGATGACTGTTCTAAAACATGTTCTTGGGATTAAAATAATCAATACTTAAACTTTCAGATGAAGTTTGTGAGTGAATTAAAAAATGTTGCTGTCATGATCATATTCTCTCGCTGCTTTAAGACAGGGGTTTGGCTATCTGGGGTTAACCTTCCCTGTAGCTCAGTGAAACCTAACACTACCCATCCCAACCCAACACCAGGCTATCTGGGGTTAACCTTCCCTGTAGCTCAGTGAAACCTAACACTACCCATCCCAACCCAACACCAGGCTATCTGGGGTTAACCTTCCCTGTAGCTCAGTTACAAACCTAACACTACCCATCCCAACCCAACACCAGGCTATCTGGGGTTAACCTTCCCTGTAGCTCAGTTACAAACCTAACACTACCCATCCCAACCCAACACCAGGCTATCTGGGGTTAACAACATCTCCAATAACTTTGTGTTCAATAATCTCATTTCTTCTTCACTTTTTTCTCAAGGAGAAACATAAGAAATGGCGCAATAAAATTTACAAGAACCTTTTTGAGGAATAGCAACTTGTCTTAACTTTCTTCATAAGTCTATAGTTAAGGAAAACATGGCAGTTAAGAAGAATATGGCCCCTGGACTCTGGCTTCAGGGAAACTGGTGTGAACCCCAAATCCCTCCTGTGTGTGCATGTGTTACGCCCCTGAAAAAGGGGAGAAATAATCACGAGAGTGATACGGTATTGTTTCCTCAATGAGAACTTTTACTGTAATGAGGAAAAGACAGCGATTTCCCCGCGAACTTGGGTGGAGACCAGAGCAATCGATCTCAGACTCATGGATTAAAGAGCATTTAGTAGATCACAGATTAACACTTTTCCCCTTCAATTAGGCACCACAAAATAAAGTAATCAATATAACGTTTACACATTTCTTTTACAATTCTTACCTTTTGTACACTTGATGGATTTTAACTTTAACACAATTATATGAATGTTATCCATCTCTATCAACTAATCCAGAATGCATGATCTTTTTAACCTTAGATGTTTTAAGATCCTCACATTCTATGAACTTACTAATACTTTTTAATGTATAACAGGCTATGAGTATTTCCTTTAACCTGTCACACTCTCCCCGACAAAATAAATGTTGTCCCAACATTACCAACATTGTCTTCTTCAACAGTCTGTATGCACTGGACCTAGGAAATCCTCTTCTGTAAGGTAGTACTTGAGCAGAGGTCAAGGGTCACAGTTCAAATATAACTAACAAGTTATTTTCACAGTCCATATCTGTTGACCAGCTGTATAAACAGTCCATAAGCAGTCTTTTCTCATACTATTGATCTCAAAAGTCCATCAATTTTAATGATCTATATGCATAGTCTGCAAATTGTCTCTTGTGACAGTCTGAAATCAGTCAGTAGTCCATGGTCAAACATGTCAACTCTGTAGCTTCATGTTTGCTGAAGCCCATACATGTAAGGTGGCTGAAAGTAACATTGCTGTAATGATGGCAGCCATGGAACCATTCCTGGTGCAGAGTAGACAGGGAACAACTGTGGCTGTGGCTGGATACTGTAGCAGGAAGGGATACCAAGATGATCATAGGTGATACGTCTTGGAGGGTGTCTCTCTCTTTGTGGCAGCTGGTAGGCTGGTTCCTCAGGTTCAGCAGCAGCAGTTAATGAAGGAAAGGCACTTGGTGGACGATCATCAGGCAAATTTTCAGCAGGCAAGTTCATCTCCTCAGCAGGCCGGTCTTTAACCCTTGTCTCCTCCAGCCGCTTTTCCACCAGAGGCTGTGCTGGTTGCGTATCAGGGACTGGCACGGCAACTGTCTGTTTCACTGGTGGGGGCCTGTGTTCCCACTCTCTCGCTGGTTCAGCATTCCTCCCCTCAGGTGCTGTAGATGTGGGAACCTGTAGCGGCTCATGATGGAGGTCATATTCATCCCCGCTGTCGTCATCAGAATCTAGAGGCTCTGATTCAGGCTGATGTCTCCTTTTTTTCTGACTTTTGTCATCTTTGGTCATTTCTGGTTGCGTCTCAAAAGGTAAGTGGTCACAGGACATGAGCAGGTTTCTGTGCAGGACCCTGGAGCGTCCTCTACCCTTTTCTGGTCTCAACTCATAAATCGGCAGGTCTGAACCCATTTGTCTCACTACTGTGTGAATTGTATCTTCCCAATAGTTACGGAGTTTTCCTGGTCCTCCTCTTGGTGTCAGGTTTTTAATCAGAACTCGCTCGCCAGGCTGTAGCACTGAACTCCTAACTTTAGTGTCATAGTACTTCTTACTTCTTTCAGCGGCTTTCTGAGCATTTTCATTTGCAATGGCGTATGCTTCTTCCATCCCTCGTTTCCAGTTCTCCACGTAGTCTCGCTGGTTACTGGAACCTGTCTCTGTGCACAATCCAAAGAGCATATCAACTGGAAGCCTGGGTGATCTCCCAAACAGAAGATAAAATGGTGAATAGCCAGTCACTTCGCAACGTGTGCAGTTATAGGCATAAACCAGTTTGTTCAGAGACTCCTTCCATTTTGACTTTTGTGTCTCAGTTAGTGTCTTTAACATTTGCAACACTGTTCTGTTCATGCGTTCCACTTGACCGTTCCCCATCGGGTGATAGGGTGTTGTTCTGGACCCCGCCATGCCACTGAGTTTCTTTAACTGATGGAACAACTGATTTTCAAATTCTCCCCCTTGGTCATGGTGGATGCGGGACGGGAACCCGAACTTCAGGGCAAAGTCATTGAAGATGAGATTTGCAGCAGTTTTACCTGACTTTGATGTGGTGGCGTAGGCTTGAGTGAAACGTGTAAAATGATCAACAATCACAAGGATGTACTCATATCCCCCTTTGCATCTGTCGAGATGAAGGAAGTCTATACATACCAGTTCAAATGGCTGTGTCGTCACAATGTTTGTCAAAGGAGCTCTTGTTTCATGGGCTGGCTTTTTCTGCTTGACACAGCTACAAGTTTTAGTCACATAGTGCTCGATGTCAGATTGCATATATGGCCAGAAGAAGCGGTCACGTACTAGTGATACAGTGCGGTCAGTACCTTGGTGTCCCATGTTATTGTGCAACTCTTCCATCACCTTACCTTTGTACTGCTCTGGTAGAACTAACTGCTTGCGGGCTGTAGTGATTCTGTACAGAATGCCATCACTGTCTATTGTCAATTTGTCCCATTCCCTGAATAGGCATTTTGTCTTTGGACTGCATTCCTTTTGCTCTTTAACTGGCGGTTTGGAACCAGACAGTTTGAAATTGAGCACAGGACGGATGACCGGATCAGATTCTTGTGCTTCTCTTATCCCATCTTTTGGGATCGAGCTGATTGTTGCAGTGGTTGTCTCACCTTCAGCTGATACTGACATAGATGCAGCTGAAAGTGACCAAGGTACAACAGCCTCTTTCTGTACCTCAACTGCTTGTATCGTGGCAGCAATAGTGTCTGGTGGAAGCTCCTCAGAACATTCTTCCATCAGTGACTCTACATCCAGTGGCATCCTTGACAAAGCATCTGCATCACCGTTCTCTTTGCCTGGCCTGTACTTTATTGTAAAGTGGAAATCAGCCAATTCTGCAACCCACCTGGAAGTGGTTGCGTTCAGTTTTGCAGTAGACAGAATGTAGCTGAGCGGGTTGTTATCGCTGTATACAGTGAAGGTCGGAGCATAGTACAAATAATCACGGAACTTATCAGTGATTGCCCATTTTAGAGCTAGAAATTCTAGCTTGCCCGAGTGGTAGTGATAGTTCTTCTCAGCTGCTGTTAAGGTTCGAGAGCCATAAGCAATGACCCTAAGCTTCCCATCTTGCTTTTGATACAGAACTGCTCCCAAGCCTTGGTGTGACGCATCAGTGTGTACAACAAATGGCTGAGTGAAATCAGGGAAACCTAAGACTGGTGGGTGAAGCAAACACTCAATCAGCTGTTCAAGTGCCTGTTGATGCTGCTCAGTCCACAGGATTGGCTTGTTTGAGGGCACCACATGACTTGCTTTCTTTGTTTTTGTTTTCCGTGGGTGGTGAGGTAATTTCTCTGAATCTGCTTTCAGGAGGTCATACAGGCAGCTGGCCCTCCTAGAAAAGTCTTTGATGTACTGTCTGTAGTAAGTGAGCAAACCAAGCATTTTTCTGAGCTGGCCCACAGTCTCTGGTCTGATTTCTTTCAATGCTCTTACTGCTTCAAAATCGGCTGGGTCAACTCGGCTGCCCTCTGCAGACACTATTCTTCCCAAATAACGGACCTGGGGTTTAAAGAGATCACACTTACTTGGTTTGAGTTTAATGCCATACTCTCTGAGACGCTGCAAAACTTTTCGCACATCATTCACATGGCTGTTGAAGGTTTTACTGAAAACTAGCGTGTCGTCCAGATAAGGAATGCAGATGTTATCCCGGAGCCCTTCCAAACACTCCTCCATACACCGCTGAAAAGCTGCAGGAGCGTTCATGAGGCCGAATGGCATACGTATCCACTCATAGAGTCCCCATGGGGTCACAAATGCTGTCAGTGGTCTGCTTTCTTCAGAGATGAACCCCTGGTGATACGCTTTTCCCTGGTCTAAGACGGAGAACCAGGAATTACCACCTAAACTGTCCATGATGTCTTGGACCCGAGGGATGGGCTGGCGGTCGGGATGTGTCTTTCTGTTCAGGTCTCTGTAATCTATACACAACCGGAGGGTCCCGTCCTTCTTCCGAACGCACACGACAGGTGAAGAATATGAAGAGTTTGACTTCCTAACCCAGCCCTGGGCTATGAGGTCATAAAGGTAACCCTTCATCTCCTGATACAGTGGCCTGGGCACTGACATGTATGTGCGCTTGACTGGTTCAGAGTCCTTTAGAGAAATAGTCATTTTCAATCGTTCAATACAGCCAATGTCATTGTCTGATCTGGAGAAGGAGTGGCACTCTTCTCTAAGCATTTGCCTAACAACTTCTCTCTGCTCTTCGGTGAGGTGATTTAAACCTACTGGTGGATCCCACTGTTCAGTAGCAGTACATGGGGTTCGAACGCTTGTGTGATTCACTGTGGCTGGGGTGACAGTTTTTTCAAAGACTTGGGCAGGTAACACAGTCATAATGGTTTGTACTGTACCGATTATTGTGCGTCCTAGCAGGGCAATGTCGTGATCAGTGGGGTTAGAGACATCAAGCATGACAACTGGAAAAACACCTTTCCTGACTCTGACTAGTGTGTCAAAGAACTCAAGGTCGTCTGGCCACTGCGGGTTCAGGTCTGGCTGGAAAAGCATTGTCATGTCCTCTTTGAAAGGCTGGGAAGCTATACGGCACTCAATCTGAATGCTACTGTGTTTTGGTACAGCAAGAGATTTCTTGGTTTTCACTGCATATTCATCTGTCTGTTCTGCGCTAACAGCCTGTATAAAAGCTCTCACCTTGTTTCTTTTGAGGCTTGGGAAAGCTGTTTTTACTGTACTGTATCGTTTATGCTGACAGACACTCAGGAGGAGGCTGAGAGAGAGAGGTGGGGGGACAGGGAGATGGAGGGAGGGAGGGAGGGAACGAGAGAGAGAGAGAGAGAGGTGGGGGGAGAGAGAGATGGAGGGAGGGAATGAGAGAGAGTGTTAAGGGAGAGGGAGAGAGAGAGAGGAGAGTGAGAACGGTGGGGGGGAGAGAGAGGAGAGAGAGAGTGGTGGGGGAGAGAGAGAGAGAGTGGTGGGGGAGAGAGAGAGAGAGTGGTGGGGGAGAGAGAGAGAGAGTGGTGGGGGAGAGAGAGAGAGAGTGGTGGGGGAGAGAGAGAGAGAGTGGTGGGGGAGGAGAGAGAGGAGAGTGAGAATGGAAGAAAATGAAGGGGAAAGAGAAAAGAGAAGGGCGACAGACAGACAGACAGACAGACAGACAGACAGACAGACAGACAGACAGACAGACAGACAGACAGACAGACAGACAGACAGACAGACAGACAGACAGACAGACAGACAGACAGACAGACAGACAGACAGACAGACAGACAGACAGACAGACAGACAGACAGACACGGCACACCTGAAACCTATGGCCCTACTGGCCCTGTGGGGTAGGCAGCATAGAAAACCCAAACTTTACCACTCATAAATAGTCAACCTTCACAAGTCTATAAGTGTGTATTACTTCAGTTACCTGTGTGACTAAGTGAAAGGTGACAGCAGAGAGTGGAGGTGCTGTAACTCGGCTCTAATGCTTCTCTCCATCACACTCTCCCTCCCTTCAGAAAGCCGGGGAACCCAATCCTTTCTGGGATCCATATTCCTCAGGAACCTCCAGACAGAGCCCAGCCGTCACCATGGAAATGGGAAGAGCAGATATGGGAATGGGGATAGTGATTTTGGAGTGGGGGTAATGAATGTGTGATATATTCACAGGGGGATGCTAAAAGAGAAGGTTTTATTGTGGAGCTGAATGCAAGCACACTTCCTTCTCTTATAGGACTCAGAGCAGCAGCGTGTGTGTGTGCGTGTCTGTGTGTGTGTGTGTGTGTGTGTGTGTGTGTGTGTGTGTGTGTGTGTGTGTGTGTGTGTGCTATGGTTAATAAGGCTGGGTCGGTGCGACAGGGAGTTATGAAACTTAACACGTCCCATAAACAGCATCATTTCCCTCACAGAGATCACTGCACTACAGCTGTATATGGGAGGCCAAGTCAGCTACACGGCATTCATTAAGAAATGTATTGTCTGAAACAAACAGGACTTTAATGTCAAATAGTCCATTCTATAGGTTATATTTCTATCTGTAACATTAGACATTACAGAATAAGCCCCAGGATGGATTTGAGAGAAAGAGTGGGAGGGAAGGAGGGAGGGAGGGAGAAGGGAAGAGGGAAAGAGGGAGGGAGGGAGGGAGGGAGGGTGGGGTAAGAGAGGAGAGAGAGATGGATGAAGGAGGCAAGGAGAGGGAATGTTGGTCTTAATCCCTCTCCTCAGAGCTCAGGCTCAGGTGTCTGTGTGTCTGAATGGGCCTGTGTCACTCTGAGTATCACACACACACACACACACACACACACACACACACACACACACACTCAACTATCAGAGAGAGAGGTGGAGAGAGACAGAAAATGAGAGCTTTCAAAATTCTACTTGTCTCCCAAGATGTCTCTGTTGCTGTGTGTGTGTGTGTGTCTCTCCCTCTCTCTCTCTCTCTCTCTCTCGCTCTGTCTCTCCCTCTCTCCTCTCTCTCTCTCTCTCTCTCTTTCCTCTCGCTTGTATCTCCCCTCTTCTCTCTATCGCTCTCTCTCTCGCATGTCTCTCCCTCTCTCTCTATCTATCTCTCTCCTCTCTGTCTCTTCTCCCTCTCTC
>NW_021822619.1:0-57238 GCF_901001165.1 Salmo trutta
ATAGTGGTTGGATCCTTTTCCTTTTAAAGGGATAGTGGTCGGATCCTTCTCCTTTTAAAGGGATAGTGGTCGGCTCCATTTCCTTTTAAAGGGATAGTGGTCGGATCCTTCTCCTTTTAAAGGGATAGCGGTTGGATCCTTCTCCTTTTAAAGGGATAGTGGTCGGCTCCATTTCCTTTTAAAGGGATAGTGGTCGGCTCCATTTCCTTTTAAAGGGATAGTGGTCGGATCCTTCTCCTTTTAAAGGGATAGCGGTTGGATCCTTCTCCTTTTAAAGGGATAGTGGTCGGCTCCATTTCCTTTAAAGGGATAGTGGTCGGCTCCATTTCCTTTTAAAGGGATAGTGGTCGGCTCCTTTTCCTTTTAAAGGGATAGTGGTCGGCTCCTTCTCCTTTTAAAGGGATAGTGGTTGGCTTCTTCTCCTTTTAAAGGGATAGTGGTTGGCTCCTTCTCCTTTTAAAGGGACAGCGGTTGGATCCTTTTCCTTTTAAAGGGATAGTGGTCGGCTCCTTTTCCTTTTAAAGGGATAGTGGTCGGCTCCTTCTCCTTTTAAAGGGATAGCGGTTGGATCCTTCTCCTTTTAAAGGGATAGTGGTCGGCTCCTTTTCCTTTTAAAGGGATAGCGGTCGGCTCACAGGGTGCCATTTTGGACAAACACACTGAGGTCAACACAGCCTGTGAAACATCATGACACATTGACCACCACCACACTGACGATACATAGAGTTTGTTAAAACGAGAGGAAACATCAACGGAGTATTTAGAGGGCTGATTTGTTTCATTCAGCAGAATGAATTTATAACACTGACCAGACATCTGGGAATCCTACTGTGGGAGATGTTGAACAGAATTAAAGGCTGGGAGGCTTTTAGTGTAGGACTGACTGGTAGTTGGGACTGCCAATCAAACCACACAGAGTGTCTGATTGGTAGATGGGACTGCCAGTCAAACCACACAGAGTGTCTGATTGGTAGATGGGACTGCCAGTCAAACCACACAGAGTGACTGATTGGTAGATGGGACTGCCAGTCAAACCCCACAGAGTGACTGATTGGTAGATGGGACTGCCAGTCAAACCACACAGAGTGTCTGATTGGCAGATGGGACTGCCAGTCAAACCACACAGAGTGACTGATTGGTAGATGGGACTGCCAGTCAAACCACACAGAGTGACTGATTGGTAGTTGGGACTGCCAGTCAAACCACACAGAGTGACTGATTGGTAGATGGGACTGCCAGTCAAACCACACAGAGTGACTGATTGGTAGATGGGACTGCCAGTCAAACCACACAGAGTGACTGATTGGTAGTTGGGACTGCCAGTCAAACCACACAGAGTATCTGATTGGTAGATGGGACTGCCAATCAAACCACACAGAGTGACTGATTGGTAGATGGGACTGCCAGTCAAACCACACAGAGTGACTGATTGGTAGTTGGGACTGCCAGTCAAACCCCACAGAGTGACTGATTGGTAGATGGGACTGCCAGTCAAACCACACAGAGTGACTGATTGGTAGATGGGACTGCCAGTCAAACCACACAGAGTGACTGATTGGTAGTTGGGACTGTCAGTCAAACCACACAGAGTGACTGATTGGTAGTTGGGACTGCCAGTCAAACCACACAGAGTGACTGATTGGTAGATGGGACTGCCAGTCAAACCACACAGAGTGACTGATTGGTAGTTGGGACTGCCAGTCAAACCACACAGAGTGACTGACTGGTAGTTGGGACTCACAGTCAAACCACACAGAGTGACTGATTGGTAGATGGGACTGCCAGTCAAACCACACAGAGTGACTGTCTGGTAGTTGGGACTCACAGTCAAACCACACAGAGTGACTGACTGGTAGTTGGGACTGCCAGTCAAACCACACAGAGTGACTGATTGGTAGATGGGACTGCCAGTCAAACCACACAGAGTGACTGATTGGTAGATGGGACTGCCAGTCAAACCACACAGAGACTTAACTCCCAGACGTCAACACAGCCAGGAGAAACATCTCAGTGGATCAACTACCACGACTACAACCACATTTGGTAAAAACGACCTGACAAAATAAGGTTAAAGGGAAAGTTTAACCAACATGTGGTGATCAACACATCCCTCTGGGCTCATGTAGCAGAGCAGGATCTGTATAACACCACCCAGCCTGAATACACAGGTTTTCAGTGGCGCCACTGCGTAAAACACTTCAGGGAGGGTGGTCACGTGTTTGTGAGGCAGACGTCCTGGGTTTGAGCCTCGCTAAGTGACTGAATCAGGAGGAAGTGTCACGCTAAGCAAGCAGTGTGACATTCTTTACACTACATAATACAATACATCCCCTGTGGGCTGGCTGTAGACTGGTAGCAGCGGCATAGCCTGGTCCCCGATCTCACGTCTGTTCCTCCTCATGTTAGGTATGATGACACAGAGTTCTAACCCATGCTAGCAATGTCCCCAACAAACATTCAGAGAGCTGGTCAACAGACTGCCAAACTACCAGTCAGTCACCTAGCCTACATTGTCCAAAGCTCATTTCAATTAGCTTCATTAGTCTACATCAACAAAATATATTTTTCACCCAGACCCTGAATGGAGCTCAGAATAACCTACATTATGAATGGAATTCAGTGTCATATCCATGGACCAGAGTAATGCATTCTGGGGAGAAAATAAATGTATAGAGAATCCAAACGTGTGAGAATACATGCACAGTCACACTGAAGTCAGTGGGTTCAGCCACGTTACCATGACAACAGGCCTACAACTATAACAGGACTTAAAATGCCCCCCTATCAACTGTGACACAGACCTTCTCAGTGGTGTATTGACTTACATAACGGTTACATACCAAGTGAACCGCGGTGAAACCTAGCCTACATTCTAGTAAAACACGGAGGTCAGCTTCACAGAGGAAACGGTTCTCATTACAGTCCAGCGTTGCATAAGTTGAAACAGAGTGACATTTATGGTAGTCGTTTCATTTCAAACACTTCTAAAAACAGGAGAGAGTCGAGACACGAGCTTCTAACGCAGGGGTTATTCCAATCCTACCCTGGAGGTCCAGACAACCACTGACTTCCTGTTCTACCTGATCATTAACTTCACCCACCTGGTGTCCCAGGTCTAAATCCCTCACTGGAGGAAATAATAAAAACTAACATTGAAACTTGCTTCGAGGTCCAGATTTGAGGCTTCTAATGGGAAGGCCAGTTATTTTCATGACAGAGAAGGAAACAGAAAAGCAGGCAGGATGCTGAGGCCTACAGCGTGATGCAGGCAGGATGCTGAGGCAGGATGCTGAGGCCTACAGCGTGATGCAGGCAGGATGCTGAGGCAGGATGCTGAGGCAGGATGCTGAGGCCTACAGCGTGATGCAGGCAGGATGCTGAGGCCTACAGCGTGATGCAGGCAGGATGCTGAGGCCTACAGCGTGATGCAGGCAGGATGCTGAGGCAGGATGCTGAGGCAGGATGCTGAGGCAGGATGCTGAGGCCTACAGCGTGATGCAGGCAGGATGCTGAGGCCTACAGCGTGATGCAGGCAGGATGCTGAGGCAGGATGCTGAGGCCTACAGCGTGATGCAGGCAGGATGCTGAGGCCTACAGCGTAATGCAGGCAGGATGCTGAGGCCTACAGCGTGATGCAGGCAGGATGCTGAGGCAGGATGCTGAGGCCTACAGCGTGATGCAGGCAGGATGCTGAGGCCTACAGCGTGATGCAGGCAGGATGCTGAGGCCTACAGCGTGATGCAGGCAGGATGCTGAGGCAGGATGCTGAGGCCTACAGCGTGATGCAGGCAGGATGCTGAGGCCTACAGCGTGATGCAGGCAGGATGCTGAGGCCTACAGCGTGATGCAGGCAGGATGCTGAGGCCTACAGCGTGATGCTGGCAGGATGCTGAGGCAGGATGCTGAGGCAGGATGCTGAGGCAGGATGCTGAGGCCTACAGCGTGATGCAGGCAGGATGCTGAGGCCTACAGCGTGATGCTGGCAGGATGCTGAGGCAGGATGCTGAGGCAGGATGCTGAGGCCTACAGCGTGATGCAGGCAGGATGCTGAGGCAGGATGCTGAGGCCTACAGCGTGATGCTGGCAGGATGCTGAGGCAGGATGCTGAGGCCTACAGCGTGATGCAGGCAGGATGCTGAGGCAGGATGCTGAGGCCTACAGCGTGATGCTGGCAGGATGCTGAGGCCTACAGCGTGATGCAGGCAGGATGCTGAGGCCTACAGCGTGATGCAGGCAGGATGCTGAGGCCTACAGCGTGATGCAGGCAGGATGCTGAGGCCTACAGCTGTTTCAAATCATAAAGGGGGAGCCTGCCCACCTGTCATCACTGAGGACCAATCCATTTCATCACTAACAACAGAGGGTATCCTATACCATCTTTATGTTTTTATTTTACCTTTATTGAACTAGGCAAGCCAGTTAAGAACAAATGATTATTTACGATGACGGTCTACCCAGGCCAAACCCCTAACCCGGACGACACTGGGCCAATTGTGTGCCACCCTATGGGGACTCCCAATCACGGTCGGATGTGATGCAGCCTGGATTCGAACCAGGGACTGCAGTGACGACTCTTGCACTGAGATGCAGTGCCTTAGACCGCTGATGCACACTCGGGAGCCCGAGGGGGGGGGGGGGGGAAGAGAAGGGTGAAGAATGAAGAGAGGGGGTAGAGGGGAGGGAGAGAGAGAGAGAGAGAGAGAGAGAGAGAAAGAGAGGGGAGGGAGAGAGAGAGAGAGAGAGGGGAGGGAGAGAGAGAGAGAGAGAGGGGAGGGAGAGAGAGAGAGAGAGAGAGAGAGAGAGAGAGAGAGAGAAGGGAGGGAGAGAGAGAGAGAGAGGGGAGGGAGAGAGAAAGAGAGGGGAGGGAGAGAGAGAGAAAGAGAGGGGAGGGAGAGAGAGAGAGAGAGAGAGGGGGGGGGAGGGAGAGAGAGAGAGAGAGAGAGAGGAGAAGGAGAGAGAGAGAGAGAGAGAGAGAGAGCGAGAGAGGGAGAGAGAGAGAGGGGAGGGAGAGAGAGAGAGAGAGAGGAGGGGGAGGGAGAGAGAGAGAGAGACAGAGAGGAGAGGGGAAGGAGAGAGAGAGAAGGGAGGGGAGGAGAGAGAGGAGAGAGAGAGGGAGAGAGAGAGAGAGAGAGAGAGAGAGGGGGGGAGGGAGAGAGAGAGAGAGGAGAAGGAGAGAGAGAGAGAGGAAGAGAGAGAGAGAGGGAGAGAGGGAGAGGGAGAGAGAGAGAGAGAGAGAGAGAGAGAGAGGAGAGAGAGAGAGAGAGAGAGAGAGAGAGAGGGGAGGGAGGGAGGGGAGGGAGGGAGAGACGTAGAAAGGAGGATCATACTACATTCAGATCCACAGGAAAGGAGGAAAGGAGTCATGTAACTTTATTTTCCATTTGATATATTTTCAGGCTGATTCAGTGTTAGACATCATAAAGCAGACATTTTGCATAGTTATGTGGACATTTATGATTGGAACTGTAAATGGCCCACGGGTGGTTAGGTCTCTAATAGGTCAATTAAATCCTCATTGACTTGTTGGTTTATCTGGATATAAGATTCAGGTATAACCACCCTCGGTGAGGTCACTATAGATTCAGGTAGAACCACCCTCGGTGAGGTCACTATAGGTTCAGATAGAACCACCCCAGGTCACTATAGATTCAGGTAGAACCCCCCAGGTCACTATAGATTCAGGTAGAACCCCCCCAGGTCACTATAGATTCAGGCAGAACCCCCCCAGGTCACTATAGATTCTGGTAGAACCCCCCCAGGTCACTATAGGTTCAGGTAGAACCCCCCCAGGTCACTATAGATTCAGGTAGAACCCCCCCCCCCCCCCCCGGTCACTATAGGTTCAGGTAGAACCCCCCCAGGTCACTATAGATTCAGGTAGAACCCCCCCAGGTCACTATAGGTTCAGATAGAACCACCCCAGGTCACTATAGATTCTGGTAGAACCCCCCCAGGTCACTATAGATTCAGGTAGAACCCTCCCAGGTCACTATAGATTCTGGTAGAACCCCCCCAGGTCACTATAGATTCAGGTAGAACCCCCCCAGGTCACTATAGGTTCAGGTAGAACCCCCCCAGGTCACTATAGATTCGCAGGTCCACCCCAGGTCACTATAGATTCAGGTAGAACCCCCCCAGGTCACTATAGATTCAAGTAGAACCCCCCCAGGTCACTATAGATTCAGGTAGAACCCCCCCAGGTCACTATAGGTTCAGGTAGAACCCCCCCAGGTCACTATAGATTCGCAGGTCCACCCCAGGTCGTGTAGTAGTAGAAAGAACAGTCTATGATTTGGGTGGCTGGGGTAAATTTTTATGGCCTTCCTTTGACACCGCCTGGTATAGAAATCCTGGATGGTAGGGAGCTCGACCACAGAGATGTACTGGGCCGTACGCACTAAGCTCTGTAGCTCCTTGCGGTCAGATGCCAAGCATTTGCCATACCAAGTGGTGATGCAGCCAGTCAAGATGCTCTCAATGGTGCAGCTGTAGAACTTTTGGAGGATGAGGGCCCATGACAAATCTTTTCAGCCTCCTGAGGGGGAAGAGGCGTTGTCGTGCCCTCTTCACGACCATGATATATCCTTAGTGATGTTGACACTGAGGAACTTGAAGCTCTCGACCTGCTCCACAACAGCCCTGTCGATGTGGATGGGGGCGTGCTCGGCCCTCCTTTTCCTGTAGTCCACTCTCAGCTCCTTTGTCTTACTGACATTGAGGGAGAGGTTGGTGTACTGGCACCACACGGCCAGGTCTCTGACCTCCTCCCTATAGGCTGTCTCATCGTTGTCTGTGATCAGGCCTACCACCTTAGTGTCGTCTGCAAACGTAATGATGGTGTTGGAGTCGTGAGTGGCCACGACTCCGCATTCAACAACATATCACAAAACTCATCACTAAGTTAAGGACCCTGGGACTAAACACCTCCCTACGCAACTGTATCTTGGACTTCCTAACCGGCCGCCCTCAGGTGGAAAGGGTAGGTAACAACACATCCGCCATGCTGATCCTCAACACGGGGGCCCCGCAGGGGTGCGTGCTTAGTCCCCTCCTGTACTCGCTGTTCACTCATGACTGCATGGCCAGGCACGACTCAAAAACCAAGTTTGCCGATGACACACAGTGGTAGGCCTGATCACCAACAACGATGAGACAGCCTATAGGGAGATCAGAGACCTGGCCGTGTGGTGCCAGAACAACAACCTCTCCCTCAACGTGATCAAGACCAAGGAGATGATTGTGGACTACAGGAAAAGGAGGACCGAGCACGTCCCCATTATCATCAACGGGGCTGTAGTGGAGCAGGTTGAGAGCTTCAAGTTCCTTGGTGTCCACATCAACAACAAACTAACATGGTCCAAACATAGTCGTGAAGAAGGCACGACAAAGCCTATTCCCCTCAGGAGACTGAAAAGATTTGGCATGGGTCCTCAGATCCTCAAAAGGTTTTACAGCTGCACCATCGAGAGCATCCTGACTGGTTGCATCACTGCCTGATATGGCAACTGCTCGGCGTCCGACCGCAAGGCACTACAGAGGGTAGTGCGTATGGCCCAGTACATCACTGGAGCCAAGCTTCCTGCCATCCAGGACCTGGCGGTGTCAGAGGAAGGCCCTAAAAATTGTCAGACTTCAGCCACCCTAGTCATAAACTGTTCTCTCTGCTACCGCACGGCAAGCGGTACCGGAGAGCCAAGTCTAGGTCCCAAAGGCTTCTTAACAGCTTCTACCCCCAAGCCATAAGACTCATGAACAGCTGATCAAAGGGTTACCCAGACCCCTCTTTTACGCTGCTGCTACTCTCTGTTTATTATCTATGTACATATTACCTCGACTAACCGGTGCCCCCGCATATTGACTCTGTACTGGTACCCCCTGTATATAGCCTCCACAATGACTCTGTACCGGTACCCCCTGTATATAGCCTCCACATTGACTCTGTACTGGTACCCCCTGTATATAGCCTCCACATTGACTCTGTACTGGTACCCCCTGTATATAGCCTCCACATTGACTCTGTACTGGTACCCCCTGTATATAGCCTCCACATTGACTCTGTACTGGTACCCCCTGTATATAGCCTCCACATTGACTCTGTACTGGTACCCCCTGTATATAGCCTCCACATTGACTCTGTACTGGTACCCCCTGTATATAGCCTCCACATTGACTCTGTACTGGTACCCCCTGTATATAGCCTCCACATTGACTCTGTACTGGTACCCCCTGTATATAGTCTCCACATTGACTCTGTACCGGTACCCCCTGTATATAGCCTCCACATTGACTCTGTACCTGTACCCCCCTGTATATAGCCTCCACATTGACTCTGTACCGTAACACCCTGTATATAGCCTCCACATTGACTCTGTACCGGTTCCCCTTGTATATAGCCTCCACATTGACTCTGTACCGGTACCCCCTGTATATAGCCTCCACATTGACTCTGTACCGGTACCACCTGTATATAGCCTCCACATTGACTCTGTACTGGTACCCCCTGTATATAGCCTCCACATTGACTCTGTACCGGTACCCCCTGTATATAGCCTCCACATTGACTCTGTACTGGTACCCCCTGTATATAGCCTCCACATTGACTCTGTACTGGTACCCCCTGTATATAGCCTCCACATTGACTCTGTACTGGTAACCTCTGTATATAGCCTCCACATTGACTCTGTACTGGTACCCCCTGTATATAGCCTCCACATTGACTCTGTACTGGTACCCCCTGTATATAGCCTCCACATTGACTCTGTACTGGTAACCCCTGTATATAGCCTCCACATTGACTCTGTACTGGTAACCCCTGTATATAGCCTCCACATTGACTCTGTACCGGTACCCCCTGTATATAGTCTCCACATTGACTCTGTACCGGTACCCCCTGTATATAGCCTCCACATTGACTCTGTACCGGTACCCCCTGTATATAGCCTCCACATTGACTCTGTACCGGTACCACCTGTATATAGCCTCCACATTGACTCTGTACCGGTACCCCCTGTATATAGCCTCCACATTGTCTCTGTACCGGTACCTCCTGTATATAGCCTCCACATTGACTCTGTACTGGTAACCTCTGTATATAGCCTCCACATTGACTCTGTACCGGTACTCCCTGTATATAGCCTCCACATTGACTCTGTACCAGTACCCCCTGTATATAGCCTCCACATTGACTCTGTACCAGTACCCCCTGTATATAGTCTCCACATTGACTCTGTACCAGTACCCCCTGTATATAGCCTCCACATTGACTCTGTACTGGTAACCTCTGTATATAGCCTCCACATTGACTCTGTACCGGTACTCCCTGTATATAGCCTCCACATTGACTCTGTACCAGTACCCCCTGTATATAGCCTCCACATTGACTCTGTACCAGTACCCCCTGTATATAGTCTCCACATTGACTCTGTACCGGTACCCCCTGTATATAGCCTCCACATTGACTCTGTACTGGTAACCTCTGTATATAGCCTCCACATTGACTCTGTACTGGTAACCTCTGTATATAGCCTCCACATTGACTCTGTACTGGTAACCTCTGTATATAGCCTCCACATTGACTCTGTACTGGTAACCTCTGTATATAGCCTCCACATTGACTCTGTACTGGTAACCTCTGTATATAGCCTCCACATTGACTCTGTACTGGTAACCTCTGTATATAGCCTCCACATTGACTCTGTACTGGTAACCTCTGTATATAGCCTCCACATTGACTCTGTACTGGTAACCTCTGTATATTGCCTTGCTATTGTTATTTTGCTGCTGCTGTATAATTGTTACTTTTATTTTCCATTTTTTACTTAACACTTTTTTTGTAAAGCATTGTTGGTTAGGGGCTTGTAAGGAAGCATTTCACCTGTTGTATTCGGCGCATGTGACAAATACAATTAGATTTGATTTTGAACAGGCGCACTACGCTTGTTCAGAAGACAGGTTGTAGTTTTTAATGCCCTAATATCAGGAGCTTGCGGCCAAAAAGTTTGATTAAACAATCCAGAGACTGAAACAAATAAATCAAATTACTTAGAATTAAGGAAAACAAATCTATATACAATCCTGAAATGAGCTATAACTGTCAAATGTAAAACAAAGCTTCAAACGATGTTACAAGTGAACCCTGAACACAGAAAAATGAACGGTGAATTCACGGGGTTTGACAAGTCAATGAGAAGTAAAATATCTCTTCCTTATGTTGTTCATTTAGTCGAAATCTAAAGGCACAAACTAGATTCTTAAGTAGTTAAACATATTATTACTCTAATCTCGTGAAAGTGACTAACTGACACGTTTTTCATTTTCGGTCAACAACTATATATTGAAGGAACGCGTTTGAGTTTGACGTGCTGCACATGCGCAGTTCGCTGCGAGACGACCGGTAAACCCGATAACCTGTTTCTACGCATGCGCCTAGCTAACCGTATAACCTGTTTCTACGCATGCGCATAGCTAACCGACGTCGCCATGACATCGCTTACAATAGTGACCGGGGATTTCTATTGGACAAGCAGAGTTATGCCTTATCTTCATCCCGCACCGTCTATGCTGTGTCTGTCAAGCCCCATCTTTTATTAGAAGAAGAGCTGCTGAAGGAGCTGCTGGAGGAGCTGCTGGAAGAGCTGCTGGAAGAGCTGCTGGAGGAGCTGCTGGAAGAGCTGCTGGAAGAGCTGCTGGAGGAGCTGCTGGAAGAGCTGCTGGAGGAGCTGCTGGAAGAGCTGCTGGAAGAGCTGCTGGAAGAGCTGCTGGAAGGGAAGAGCTGCTGGAAGAGCTGCTGGAAGAGCTGCTGGAAGAGCTGCTGGAAGGGAAGAGCTGCTGGAAGAGCTGCTGGAAGAGCTGCTGGAGGAGCTGCTGGAAGAGCTGCTGGCCTACTGACATTCACTGTATTGAAGTGGTTGTTGAACTCTGCTCGCTTGGATCAAGAGGGATACATGTATTCTCTGGTCCATTTCATACTAATATACATTGTTAGATAACTATTTGATTTCCTCCAGCGTTCAACAGAACATAATGCTTGACATGGACAAGCCACACCAGACCAGATGCTGATTGAGCAGGAATACACAGCTAACTCAAGTGATGATGCTCGGGCCTCTTCTGACTCTTTTGCAAAACACGTATCATCTTGTGTTATAATTGTAATATATGATCATTTGTTAACATTGTTGTCTGGTTTAATCGGCTAAGTTGCCTAACCACGCCGAGACATGTGAAGTGTTGTCTTCTAGCTGCCCTGTGTGTCGTGGTGTGTGTGCAAGGTAATGCGCTGGTTATTTGTCCAGCTTGTTGTCCAGACTTGGTAGCTAGAGTATGAGAGTCAAGTGAGCAACATGTAGCCAGCCTTCTAGCTAGTGTGCTAGTCAGTCAGGCTAGCTACATACCTTGATCGGTAGTTAGCTGTCTGGCTAGCAACCCGTTATATAAATCTTGCCTGCCTCTTATCGATGTAAAAACGAAACAGGTGGACGTGTTGCAGCAGGTGTAATATGTTCACTTACCTTTGCCTTTTCGAGCGGGGTGAATCTCAAGTCATACACAAAGGGGTTCCTAAATGGTGGAGCCAGTTCCTTCTTCCCATCTCCTTCCCCAGGACAGCGTCTGATGGTCGGGAACCTCATCCTCAACGAACCCGAGAGGATGGAACCTGTATCGGAAAAGCGACAGCAGCGGATCTGTTCTTATGTAAATCTCCACAACGTTGTTGTCGTGTCTGTGTCTAGCTAATTCCGCTACAGGTTATTATCTTCGTTCCCAAGAGGCTGGAGGATTAGCCGAGGATCATGTATTTGAAGTCGGGCGCTATCTTCCCTCGTACGCAGTACTGATGTTGGACCTAGAATGCCTAACTGGAGTCCCCCTTCCTGGCTGCTTCTTCACAACGCATGCGCCTAGTAGTCCAAGTTCAAATCACTTTACTTACTCAACATAAACATATACATCTCTGTCATTTAGCAGACGCTCTTATCCGGTGCGACTTACACTAGTGAGACCATATATCTTTGTACTGGTCCCCCGTGGGAATCGAACCCACATCTCTGGCGTTGTAAGTGCCATACGCTACCAACTAAGCCACACGTGTTCTCAAATGTTTTGCTGTATTTATAACACGTTTATAAACGGTTACATGTTTGCAGAGTTTATAAGACATAATAATGTGTGTAATGTTTATATTTGTCCTGTTACACACAGTCTATAATATAAATGTTTTTTCGTTGTTTTTTTGCATATTCGAACTCCCCCTGAGACACTCGCAGCGAGGAGGGTCACAGCCAGGGTCCCCGTTGTCGAGGCTACCTGCCGCCTCTATATTGGTCGGGAATTGTGTGATTCGTTATTATGGCGCTTGTCTGTTTAATCATTTTTTATTATTGATTAAATGCATTGGTGTTTCAGTCCTTGGTATTTATTGATCAGTAATTTGCACATAGCACGTTTTGTCCAGTGCCATATAATAAGTGTTTAAAATCAACACACTAGGTCTAAATGTAGTCTGTGACGTGGTACATTTCTTTACTTGGGAATCAAACATTCTACTAATCGAATAATCTAAGAGCTGAATGTATCAATATTGCAGATGTTTTTGCTCAGGATGCAATTTATGCAAATCATGAAGCATTGTAGCAGGCAAATTATTTTCTCTAACAGTAGAAGAGATGGGAAACCTGTCCTTTTGGTTTTGCTGCTATGGCAACAGGTGACTTTCTCATTGACCCTCTTCTGCAGACTGCTAATGCAGTAGCAGCAGTACAGTATGTTTTTACATGCTGTAGGCCTACATAGCAAATGCGCAATCATTAAGCATCAGTACTGATTTAAAGGCCCAGTGCTGTCAAAAACGTCATATTCCTGTGTTTTTATATAGACCGCATGTATAAAATATGAAGTCACCTGCTAACATAGACTGACCAGGTGAATCCAGGGGAGGTTGTTTGTAATGTTTTTTACAGTCAGTGTATATTTTCACACTGAGGTTGGAATAATATTGTGAAAATGATGATAATGCCCATTTAGTGTAAGACCTGTTTGAAAATACCCCCTCCACCCCCACTCAGACCACACCCAGACAGTCCTAGCTAAAATCTTGTTTGAGAAATTGCTCTTTGCTAAGAAGTAATTTTTGTTTCCTTTTGACCATTTTAATTTGTAAACAATCACAGTAAGGTACTTTTTGTTTTTTACCTAGAAATGATTTGATATTGAGATAAAAACGGCTGCATTGGACCTTTAAGTCTTGGGGTGATTCCCAAATCGCACCCTATCCCCTATATAGTGCACTGCTTTGGTCCAGGGATGATAGTGCACTACTTTGGTCCAGGGCCCTAGGGGATAGGGTGCCATTTGGTACTCGGATCCCAGCAAGGTATCCTTTCATTCGATGGTGATGAAGTTAACCATTGAAGAAGTTAGCCTTACTCACAAGGCAATCCTTCTAAAATTCTGGTTGGATTAGCCTACTGTTCCTTTGGAAAAACATGTTGAATGTGTTCGTTTTGATACTCAAATGAAATGAATTAGTATTGAACTTTCAACAGGTTAGATACACCTAGAATCCAAGGAAGAAGGAAGGAAGCCTATGTGTATTATTACTGCAGGTTAGACGTTGGCTTCTTGCTATAGACAGTGGGAGACATGGAGTTAGTGGGTTTATTTTGGGATGGACAGAATCAATAGAGAACAGCCTCAGGTCTGAAGAGATCAGTTCCTCAGATGTTTGCCTGGTTCTGTGTGTGTGTGTGTGTGTGTGTGTGTGTGTGTGTGTGTGTGTGTGTGTGTGTGTGTCTCTGTGTGTGTGTGTGTGTGTGTGTGTGTGTGTCTCTCTGTGTGTGTGTGTGTGTGTGTGTGTGCGTGTCTGTGTCTCTGTGTGTGTGTGTGTGTGTCTGTGTGTGTGTGTGTGTGTGTGTGTGTGTGTGTGTGTGTGTGTGTGTGTGTGTGTGTGTGTGTGTGTCTGTGTGTGTGTGTGTGCGTGCGTGCGTGCGTGCGTGCGTGTGTGTGTGCTGGAGTTGCACCAGTACTCTATAGCTGACAACTGGTCCTACAGCTGTTGTATTTAAAGGATGAAGTGAAATGCCAGACCTGTGAAATGAGTTACCATAATGTCTCACAGTGATTTATGCTCATTTGACAACACTGATATAATTTCTGAGATGAAATGAGACATCATGACAATTACACTACACTAGTGTACATAGTTAAAGATATTTCGAGAGAGTGGACGATCTGTTCATTGTAATATGGTACAGTTCAAGAATTACATAATAATCATTTGGATAGTTTGGTGTAGTATTTGGTAGGCATATATTATTACTGAACAATTTCAACAATTTTTACTGAGTTACGGTTCATATAAGGAAATCAGTCCATTTAAATTAATTCATTAGGCTCTAATCTATCGATTTCACTTGACTGGGCAGGGTCACAGCCAGAGCCAGCCAATCTGAATGAGTTTTTTTCTCCACAAAAGGGATTTATTACAGACAAAAATACTCCTTGGTTTCATCAGCTGTTCTGTTGGCTGGCCTCAGACCATCACGGAGGTGAAGAAGCCGGATGTGGAGGTCCTGGGCTGGCGTAGTTACACATGGTCTGTGGTTGTGAGAAATGAACATTAAATTCTCTGGCAATAGAACTGGTGGACATTCCTGCAGTCAGCATGCCAATTGCACGCTCCCATAAAACTTGAGACATCTGTGGCATTGTGTTGTGTGACGGAACTGCACATTTTAGAGTGGCCTTTTATTGTCCCCATTTTATTGTCCCAGGGACAAGGTGCACCTGTGTAATGATCATGCTGTTTAATCAACTTCTTGATATGCCACACCTGTCAGGTGGACGGATTATCTTGGCAAAGGAGAAATGCTCAGGGATGTAAAGATATTTGTGCACAAAATTGGAGAGAAAACATTTTGGGGATATTTTACGTCAGGTCATGAAACATGGGACCAACACTTTACATGTTGCGTGTATATTTTTGTTCAGTATATTTGGACTCTGTATCAGTGTCTTTGAATGGTGCAGAACCCCCCCCCCCAAAAAAAACTGGAACGTTATTTTCTTAGTATTTCATATTCACTGATCTCAATCCATGCATTTTTTCTTTGAGTTTTTAAAAATCAGTGTTCAAATCTATTTTTATACTACCTATCAGCCTGTGGTTCAAGTGCACACCACTATAAAAGTGGTGTGCATTTAGAGTGACTTCTAGAACGATCTAGATTCTAGAATATAGAAGAACAAACGCTCCAAAAATCCCATCTCAACTCAATGCTGCCATCTCGTGGTATGTTTTATAAACTGCAGAAAATAGGCTCACGCTAATTTTTTTGACATGTTTTACATATTTTGTGGTTGTTTGGGATTTGTGGTTCAGTTAGTTTGTGGTATTTTGTGGTTGTTTGACATTGTTTAATGTATTGATTGAGTGGACTGTGCCTGCCTTGGATTGCCCAGAAGATCAAAGGCAGCATCACCAGTCCTTGGCTAACCAGCTTTCATGTCTGTAATTTGGCAGCTTTTGTGGTTGATAGTCGTTTGTAGCTGTTTTGGGTTGTTTGTGGTAGTTGTTTTGGGTTGTTTGTAGTAGTTGTTTTGGGTTGTTTGTAGTAGTTGTTTTGGGTTGTTTGTAGTAGTTGTTTTGGGTTGTTTGTAGTAGTTGTTTTGGGTTGTTTGTAGTAGTTGTTTGGGGTTGTTTGTAGTAGTTGTTTTGGGTTGTTTGTAGTTTGTGGTAGCTGTTTTGGGTTGGTTGTGGTAGTTATGTTGTGGTTGTATAGAGCAGCAAGCTTTGTATGAGGACCTGATGTTAAGCCTGAGTTAAGAGGCCTAAAATCCATACCTTTAGTGAAGAGGCCTACATTTTTATTTTGTCTTTTTATTTAACCTTTATTTAACTAGGCAAGTCAGTTAAGAACAACTTCTTATCTACCAAAAGGCGAAAGGCCTCCTGTGGGGATGGGGGCTGGGATTAAAAATATAAATAAATAAAATAAAATATAGGACTAAACACACATCACGACGAGAGAGAAAACAAAACACTACATAGAGAGACTTAAAACAACAACATAGCAAAGCAACAACACATGACAACACAGCATAGTAGCAACACAACATGACAACAACTTGGTAGCAATACAACATGGCAGCAGCACATCATGGTAGCAGCACAAAACAGGGTACAAATATCATTGGGCACAGACAACAGCACAAAGGGCAAGAAGGTAGAGACAACAATACATCACGCAAAGCAGCCACAACTGTCAGTAAAAATGTCCATGATTGAGTCTTTGAATGAAGAGATTGGGATAAAAATGTCCAGTTTGAGTGTTTGTTTCAGCTCGTTCCAGTCGCTAGCTAGCTAAAGCCCATACCTTTAGTGAAGAGGCCTAAACCCATACCTTTAGTGAAGAGGCCTAAAACCCATACCTTTAGTGAAGAGGCCTAAACCCCTACCTTTAGTGAAGAGGCCTAAACCCATACCTTTAGTGAAGAGGCCTAAAACCCATACCTTTAGTGAAGAGGCCTAAACCCCTACCTTTAGTGAAGAGGCCTAAACCCATACCTTTAGTGAAGAGGCCTAAACCCATACCTTTAGCGAAGAGGCCTAAAACCCATACCTTTAGTGAAGAGGCCTAAACCCATACCTTTAGTGAAGAGGCCTAAAACCCATACATTTAGTGAAGAGGCCCAAGTTAAGAGGCCTAAAACCTATACCTTTAGTGAAGAGGCCCAAGTTAAGAGGCTGGAACCCCATACCTTTTCAACTCCAATCAAACTACATAGGTTTGCAACCAGGAGTCAACCACAGAATGAACAGGGTACAGCAGAGTTTGTGAACCCACCGGAGTACATTCCGTCATCCAAAGTTAGAGGTGCAGCGGCCACATTCAAATATGTTGTGCTAGTAGGCCTATATTTATTTTAACAACGGTTAACTTTCCAGCTAGTGCCAAACCGATAAACACAGTCTAAAAAATATGTTTTAAAAGAAACGAACAGCACTTGATTTAATGGTCAATTCCACGGTAACGGAACTACACTTCGACTCAGATTTTTCACTTAAAAAAAAATGTATATCAAACAAAAAAACATTGATTTCAAAGTTTAACAAACCATACAACTCTATGCACAAGGACTACTTTGAACAATTTACACAGGAAATGTCACAAAAACTGTTACTGGAAGAACTGTGCAGATCCAAACGTTTGTTAACACAATTACGGTAAAATCTCCCTCCGTTTTTCTTTTAATTCGACCATGTTTTCCAAACATTTTTAAATATCTGCTCTGAATTAAGATTCATTAAGATGTCTGCAGAACGTGACACCTACCTTGAATTTTTTGTACTTTTTATCTTGGTTATTGAACTACAGTAATTGAAGTGGATTTCCATCTGGTAATGGAATTACGGTAACAGAATTAAATCATGGATCCCTGATCTTTACTATACAGAAATGCATAATTATGGATATGACTATCTGTCTCTGCATGGTGAGGTATCCTGAACAGCATTCAATGGAAAACCACTCACATCAAAAAAATCCCACTTGTGTTTGTGACCTCTATGATTTCCCATTGTAGATAACTCAATTGCCATAATTACATTACTGATTTTGAGGTAACTCTGTTACCGATTTGAATTACATGTTTTAATAATTTAATAATTCATAAACAAACTTGATTTCAGTAAAAACACTATAACTAATTGGTGGGTCTACCTTTCTTTCCATGAACTTTCATTATCCCTTCCCTCCTCATGAGGGAGAGAAATGTAAAAATGTCTTAAATGGTCAATCAGCCGTTGCTACATCCATTTGTTTTACTTATAAATGAATGATATGTACCTTGAATAAAATAACTTTCAAATACCTCGTGATCTTAGTTCACCTGTCGCACCCCATCAGAACCCAAAATATAAGATTATTTTAGTCCAATGTAAACAAACACTATATAGCCTCAAAGCATAGTTAAAACATAGTTAGGTCTGTCTATAAATGTGAAAGCGATAACATTTCTCCAGACCAAGCTTTTTACTGAAACCAGGGGCGGGGAGGCCGCTTTGTTATTGTTTCTACTGCTGTTTGCTGCTTTAAAGATATGTGGGTTTTTGGTAAAGGAATTTCAAGGCATAAGGCAATGTTTACGGAAGGCAAATCATTTTGTTTATATTAGTTGGTAGGGGTCTTCACGTCAACATAATTGTGTTTTGATATATTTCAAATACATTTTAAGACTTTTTATTTCTGGTAAATGTTTTTCAAATACCCATTTTCCATCTGTTTGACCAGAAATCAAAGCCTTTGCTTATTCCAATTTTTGGGGATGGAAAATGGTTGAAAAAAATGTAGATATGACTTAATTTCAATAGACTCTTAGCTTTCATTTGACAAGCAATTTGACATGGTCCTGAACTTCACGTTGGTGCTCATGGGTCCTTTTTCAGATTGAAATGCCCTTATCTGTCTCTATTGGAATGTTGTACTCCAGTCCAGTGTGAGTTTATAAATGGGTGGATTGATGATTCCAGAGGAGGTTTATGTTTAGCAGGAGACTAGGCTAGGCCATACAGCTTCCGGTTGATAAATTTGCACACAAAACAATATTCCACAACTTCAACTTCCAAAGGTTCCAAAAGGAAATTACATTAAATTAAACAATACAATACCAAACAAGCCACGAGAAACGGTTCAAAACGACCATCTCAACTTCACCAGACCCGCATACAGATCAGCGGAACAGAACTTTCGCTTCAGCCATTGGCTGGCGCCACTTCTTCTTCGTGTGAATTTCCGGTAGACTTGAGGATTTTTTTTATGTATTGCTGCCTTTCTCCGTTCAGAATGTTAATAATTCCACATGATTGATTAAACATATTTCAATTAAAAGGGAAATGTGCACGGTAAAAAAAATATATATATATTTTCACAACCCACTATAACCCATAAAAGCAAAAGAGCCCCTCGTCCCAGTCCTTTTCCCTAACCGTTCCTACGCCTGGTCACCGGACTGGGAGGACGTGACTTCTTCCAACACCTCGTTTAATACAACCACCGATTTCCCCCTCATTTGTGTTGCTCAACTCAGCGTGAATGTGCCAACTGAAGTTCATGTTTCTGTACAATGCGCAACACATATTAGGAAAAGTCGGTGGTTGTATGCGATAAAGTGTTTTATTTTAATTATACACTTCAGCACCCCAGTTGTACAGGACAAACAGGTACAGGTAAGCGTTTTTATTACAATCTATTGATGTTGACTCGGTGTTGTCGCTAGTAACTCCATCTCGGTGTAAAGAGAACCGGTGTTGTCGCCAGTAACTCCGTCTCGGTGTAAAGAGAACCGGTGTTGTCGCCAGTAACTCCGTCTCGGTGTAAAGAGAACCGGTGTTGACGCTAGTAACTCCGTCTCGGTGTAAAGAGAGCCGGTGTAACTCCGTCTCGGTGTAAAGAGAACCGGTGTTGACGCTAGTAACTCCGTCTCGGTGTAAAGAGAGCCGGTGTAACTCCGTCTCGGTGTAAAGAGAACCGGTGTTGACGCTAGTAACTCCGTCTCGGTGTAAAGAGAACCGGTGTTGACGCTAGTAACTCAGTCTCGGTGTAAAGAGAACCGGTGTTGACGCTAGTAACTCCGTCTCGGTGTAAAGAGAACCGGTGTTGTCGCTAGTAACTCCGTCTCGGTGTAAAGAGAGCCGGTGTAACTCCGTCTCGGTGTAAAGAGAACCGGTGTTGACGCTAGTAACTCCGTCTCGGTGTAAAGAGAGCCGGTGTAACTCCGTCTCGGTGTAAAGAGAACCGGTGTTGACGCTAGTAACTCCGTCTCGGTGTAAAGAGAACCGGTGTTGTCGCTAGTAACTCCGTCTCGGTGTAAAGAGAACCGGTGTTGTCGCTAGTAACTCCGTCTCGGTGTAAAGAGAACCGGTGTAACTCCGTCTCGGTGTAAAGAGAACCGGTGTTGACGCTAGTAACTCTGTCTCGGTGTAAAGAGAGCCGGTGTAACTCCGTCTCGGTGTAAAGAGAACCGGTGTTGTCGCCAGTAACTCCGTCTCGGTGTAAAGAGAACCGGTGTTGACGCTAGTAACTCTGTCTCGGTGTAAAGAGAGCCGGTGTAACTCCGTCTCGGTGTAAAGAGAACCGGTGTTGTCGCCAGTAACTCCGTCTCGGTGTAAAGAGAACCGGTGTTGAGCGGTCCTCAGCCGGGGGTCGGGTTGGTGAGCGCTGCGGGATTCAGCAGGACTCATTCCTGCCTGTTTCTACGACATTTAGCTCATCGCCCATAGTTTGTTTTCAGATCATTTTAAGAAAGTTCGTTCCTGGAGTCTCGCAGCCTGGCAAGTCTATGTGAAGACAGGTAAATTAGCTACTAGTTAAACGTTGGCTACTAGTTAAACGTTGGCTATCTAGGTAAGCTAACGTTGGTTAGCTCGCATTTTCAGCTAGCCAGCCAGGTAGTGAGATGGCTAGCTAATTAGCTAGCTACAGCCAGTATGACTTGTTTACACGGTTAGCTACCAGCTGTTAGTTTAATATTATCTGATATGTAGTTAAATAACAATGGTAAATGACAAGCTGTATGTTTTTAACATATCGTTAGCTATCTAACGCGTTAGCTACGTTAGTCAAGGAACCGCAAACTAACCCACATAACTAGCCAGTTAGTTAAAAACATTTTAACGTAGCTTTGTAACGTTAGCTAGTGGCTAGTTCGTCTTTCCAACAAACTGTCGCATCTTTTAGCAGCATGAACATGATGGTTAAATCATGTCGTGGGACATTCTGCACAGGCCAGCCAGCTACAGTGCTGCGACAGTGATGCCCTTCCTCTGGTTTTCACCATCACCCCACGGTCCCCATCAACTCCAGTGATATAATCACAGCAGATAATACGGTATGTTTGTATAAATCAGTTGTATTATTAGGTAGCTAGCAGGCACAATCTGTCATCAGAAAATGAACACAGAACTCAGATGTCCTGGTGTCTGTTATCCTCTGGTCGAATTTGTCATTGGCATCACAGTGAGGGGTAATACTCAGCCAGCACAGCAGTATTTCCCTTTACATAGAGCCGTGATACTACTGAGTCAGGATTTCTGTCCCAAATGGCTAACTATTCCCTATTTAGTGCACTATTTTTATTTTATTTACCACAACCAATAGAGTTGTGGACAAAAGTAGTGTACTATATTGGAAATGAGGTGCCATTTGGGATGGAAACGCACTGCTGTGCTGCATACAGTATTTTGCCATAAGGTGATTGTGTGGTTTGGACACGCTTGAGTGGATAGCTGACACACAGAACAATCACTTTCTGTTCTCATGGATCACTTGTTTTGTTTTCTGGAAGATTTTCCATCTTGGCTAACGTTTCTAATGTTTACACTAACCGCACATTAGGCTAGTCGTTGGCTTGACATTAGGTACTGTAGATAGTGTACTGTAGGTTAGGGACTGTAGATGGTGTACTGTAGGTTAGGGACTGTAGATGGTGTACTGTAGGTTAGGGACTGTAGATGGTGTACTGTAGGTTAGGGACTGTAGATGGTGTACTGTAGGTTAGGGACTGTAGATGGTGTACTGTAGGTTAGGGACTGTAGATGGTGTACTGTAGGTTAGGGACTGTAGATGGTGTACTGTAGGTTAGGGACTGTAGATGGTGTACTGTAGGTTAGGGACTGTAGGTTAGGGACTGTAGATGGTGTACTGTAGGTTAGGGACTGTAGATGGTGTACTGTAGGTTAGGGACTGTAGGTTAGGGACTGTAGATGGTGTACTGTAGGTTAGGGACTGTAGATGGTGTATGTACAGTACCTTCAGAAAGTATTCTCACCCCTTGACTTTTCCCACATTTTTGTTGTTACAGTTTGAATTTAAAATGGATTAAATTGAGATTTTGTGGCACTGGCCTACACAAAATACTCCATAATGTCAGTTGAATTGTTTTTTTAAAAGCTGACATGTCTTGAGGCAATAAGTATTCAACCCTTTTGTTATGGTAAGCTTAAATATGTTTGAGTACAAATGTGCTTAACAATTCACATAAGTTGCATGGACTCTGTGTGCAATAATAGTGTTTAACATGATTTTTGTATGACTTCCTCATCTCTGTACCAAACACGTACAATTATCTGTAAGGTCCCTCAGTCGAGCAGTGAATTTCAAACACTGATTCAACCACAAAGACCAGGGAGGTTTTCCAATGCCTCACAAAGAAGGGCACCTATTGGTAGATGGGTAAAAAAAGCAGACATTGAATATCCCTTTGAGCCTGGAGAAGTTATTAATTACACTTTGGATGGTGTATCAAAACACCCAGCCACTACAAAAAATACAGGGGTCCTTCCTAACTCAGTTGCCGGAGAGGAAGGAAACCATTCAGGGATTTCACCATGACGACAATGGTGACTTTATAACAGTTAGAGTTTAATGGCTGTGATAGGAGAAAACTGAGGATGAATCAACATTGTAGTTACTCCTTAATACTAATCTAATTGAAAGCGTGAAAGGAAGGAAGCCTGTACGGAACAAGGATCTTCCAAAACATGCATCCTGTTTGCAACAAGGCACTAAAGTAATAACTGCAAAAAAATGTGGCAAAGCAACACATTTTTTGTCCTGAATACAAAGGGTTATGTTGTGGGCAAATCAATATTAGATTTGCCACCAATACTCCTTATAGGACACATCACTGCACTCTATACTCCTCTGTAAACTGAGTGGCTGCTGCCAACATACTGACTCAACTGAAGCACTTTAATAATGGGAAAATTGATGCAATCAATTTATCACTTGCCACTTTTTATATTATTTATATTAGATAATGTTTACATAACCTACATTATTCATCTCATATGTATATACTGTACACCATACCATCTACTGCATCTTGCCATCCTGATGTAATGTATCACTAGCCACCTTAAACAATGCTGCTTTATATGTTTTCATAACCTACATTACTCATCTCATATGTATATACTGTACTCTATACCATCTACTGCATCTTGCCTATGCCGTTCGGCCATCACTCATTTATATATTTTTATGTACATATTCTTATTCATTCCTTTACACTTGTGTGTTTTATAAGGTAGTTGTTGTGGAATTGGTAGATTACTTGTTAGATATTACTGCACGGTCGGAACTAGAAGCACAAGCATTTCGCTACACTTGCATTAGCATCTGCTAACCACGTGTATGTGACAAATACATTTGATTTTGATTTGATAAACTGGTCATCTCTGTATACCTGTCGCAAGACCCACTAGGTGATGCTTATTTATAAAACACTCTTAGGTCCCCCCCCCCCATATTTGAGATATCTACTGCAGCCCTCATCTTCCACATACAACACCAGTTCTGACAGTCACATTCTGTTAAAGGTCCCCAAAGCACACACATCCCTGGGTCGCTCCTCTTTTCAGTTTGCTGCAGCCAGTGACTGGAACGAGCTGCAACAAACACTCAAACTGGACAGTTTTATCTTAATATCTTCACTCAAAGACACAATCATGGACACTCTTACTGACAGTTGTGGCTGCTTTGTGTGATGTATTGTTGTCTCTACCTTCTTGCCCTTTGTGCTGTTGTCTCTGCCCGATAATGTTTTATACCATGTTTTGTGCTGCTGCCATGTTGTGTTGCTACCATGCTGTGTTGTTGTCTTAGGTCTCTTTATGTAGTGTTGTCTCTCTCTCGTCGTGATGTGTGTTTTGTCCTATATTTATATATTTCTTTATTTTTAATCCCAGCCCCCGTCCCCGGATCAGGCCTTTTGGTAGGTCGTCATTGTAGATAAGAATTTGTTCTTAACTGACTTGCCTAGTTAAATAAAGGTTCAATCAATAAACTACACATTGCTGAGTACCACTCCATGTTTTCAAGCATGGTGGTGGCTGCATCATGTGTCATGTTATTGGTGTGCTTGTCATCGGCAAGGACTGGGGAGTTTTTTAGGATAAAAAGAAACGGAACAGAGTTAAGCACAGACAAAATCCTGGAGGAAAACCTGGTTCAGTCTGCTTTCCAACACACTGAGACAAATTCACCTTTCAGCAGGACAATAACCTGAAAACAAGGCCACATCTATACTGGAGTAGCTTTACCACGAAGACATTGAATGTTCCTGAGTGGCGTAGTTGGTTTTGACTTAGAACGTCTAAAATATATGGCAAGACTTGAAAATGGCTGTCTAGCAATGATCAACAACCAACTTGACAGAACTTGAAGAATTTTAAAAAGAATAATGTGCAAATATTGTACAATCAAGGTGTGTAAAGGTCTTAGAGACTTACCCAGAAAGCCTCACAGCTGTAATCACTGCCAAATGGGATTCAAACATGTATTGACTCGGGTGTGAATACTTACGTACATTAGAAATGTCTGTATTTTCAGTATCAATAAATGTGCAAAAATTGTAAGAACATGTTTTTACTTTGTCATTACGGGGTAAATTGTAAGAACATGTTTTCACTTTGTCATTATAGGGTAAATGTACAGTGTTACAGTATTCTATCTCTACTGAAGTGTACACTGAATGTGCCAGTACTTTCTCACAGTCGTACCACTTCTTCCCTTTCTGCCCACAGCATGCGGTGACTGTGAGGCAGGCCCCATCCTGAGTCTGTACGATGAAGAGCCCAGTGCACAGGTCTGTTTGTGTGACTACAGGGCCTGAGTGAATGTGGGTCTTTCTAGAAGCTAGGGTACCCCTGAGGATTTCCTACACTGGACAACTTGTTACAGCTGTTGATCTGTCATTGATAATAATCTGGCAATTGTTTTCATGTCATTAAATTAAGATAGGGCTCCTGAGTGTGCGCGGCGGTCTAAGGCCCTGCATCACGCTCGGGAGCCCTAAGGCCCTGCATCACGCTCGGGAGCCCTAAGGCCCTGCATCACGCTCGGGAGCCCTAAGGCCCTGCATCACGCTCAGGAGCCCTAAGGCCCTGCATCACGCTCGGGAGCCCTAAGGCCCTGCATCACGCTCGGGAGCCCTAAGGCACTGCATCTCAGTGCTAGAGGCGTCACTACAGACCCTGGTTCAGCGGTCTAAGGCACTGCATCTCAGTGCTAGAAGCGTCACTACAGACCCTGGTTCAGCGGTCTAAGGCACTGCATCTCAGTGCTAGAAGCGTCACTACAGACCCTGGTTCGATTCCAGGCTGTGATTGGGAGTCCCATAGAGCGGCACACAATTTGCCCAGTGTCGTTAGGGTTTGGCCAGGGTAGGCCGACATTGTAAATAAGAATTTGTAATCAACTGACTTTCCTAGTTAAATAAATACAAATATATGGGGGGAATCATAGCTATATTAAATACGATTCATGACTTGATTAACCCTTTATCATGGTTGGTATCTTGATGGATTTGTCAAATCATGTGACATGAAACATGACTTTTCTGTCCATGCATTTATAGCAGTGTAAGCTGTCGTTTTTATATCATGTATTAATTAGATATTAAACATGAACCCTGTAAGGATACTGGATCTGTTATATAATATATTAAACAATCAGTTTAAATTAAACATGAACCCCGTTTGTGAGAGAGCCTGGAATCGTCTGTAGTGACGCCTCTAGCACTGAGATGCAGTGCCTTAGACCGCTGCGCCACTCGGGAGACCCCTAAATGTAATAATAATTTGAATATCAATGCATTTGCAAGGCCTAAACAATTCATTATTCTTAGTGGTAATGGCCTACCTATTTTTTTTTTTACATGTTTTGCATGTTTTTTTGAGGGGGGGGGATTCTAAACTCAGCAGAAAAAGAAAGGGTCCTGAAAAAGGGACATGTCTTTCAAAGATAATTCGTAAAAATCCAAATAACTTCACAGATCTTCATTGTAAAGGGTTTAAACACTATTTCCCATGCTTGTTCAATGGGAGGGTGAGGGCTAGAGCCATTCCCCCCAGAAATGTCTGGGAAGTTGCAGGTGCAATGGTAGAAGAGTGGGGTAACATCTCACAGCAATAACTGGCAAATCTGGTGCAGTCCATGAGGAGGAGATGCACTGCAGTACTTAATGCAGCTGGTGGCCACGCCAGATACTGACAGTTACCTTTGATTTTGACACCTTTGTTCAGGGACACATTATTCCATTTCTGTTAGTCACATGTCTGTGGAACTTGTTCAGTTTGTCTCAGTTGTTGGATCTTGTTATGTTCATACAAACATTTACACATGTTAAGTTTGCTGAAAACAAACGCAGTTGACAGTGAGGGGACCTTTTTTTTTTGCTGAGTTTATATTAGGCACCATGTACAATTGTATAACATTGAGGTCCTTGAAAATTACAATGAAGTGCTTTTAAAAAGTCCTTGAATTTGACTTGCCATGTGTCTGTATGAACCCCGCTTAAAGAATGTATAGTCTCAGTCCTGTGTTGTATAGGTGGAGTTATGGGCCAGTTTATATTCACGTGTTCCTCTGAGTATACATGTGAAACTGCATTCAAATCAGTTTTTATTTTAGTTTCAAACTATTTAAAAAATAAAAAAAATGGATCCCAATGGCCTCATTATTTCTACAAAGACCCATGTGTGTAAAGTAATGTATTTGTTACAGCAGGTATGAATGAATAACTTGTTGTTGTCCAGGTGTAGGGACGTGGAGAGGCAGGCTGCCTGCCTGCAGACTGAGCAGCCGTGTGTCCCTGTCTCCCAGCATGACCCCAGCAGCATGTGGTTTATCAGGTAGCCTAGTTACATTTACATGTTTATCCTTTTAGCAGCCAGAGTGACTTACAGTAGTGGGTGCATATGTTTTCGTACTGGGTACAAATACATTCTGGTAACTTTCCCAAGTTTACCTGGATTCCTGGATTTCCTGCTTATTTCAACCTAATTCCAGGAATCTTCCAGAAACCCTAAACCTAGTCTTTGTAATGAGAGGTCATGGTAGATGACTGACCTGGTCTTGTCTAGGTGATGATGTATTTGTGTATAGGCCTATATTGTCTGTATTTTCTGATTTGTAATGAATGTGAAGTACCTTTTGTTGAAGTGCTCAGTGCACAAGCACGTCTTACCCAGGCTGTCCATTCTAGCTGCCCACCTGGTGATAACGAGCACGTCTTACCCAGGCTGTCCATTCTAGCTGCCCACCTGGTGATAACTAGCACGTCTTACCCAGGCTGTCCATTCTAGCTGCCCACCTGGTGATAACGAGCACGTCTTACCCAGGCTGTCCATTCTAGCTGCCCACCTGGTGATAACGAGCACGTCTTACCCAGGCTGTCCATTCTAGCTGCCCACCTGGTGATAACGAGCACGTCTTACCCAGGCTGTCCATTCTAGCTGCCCACCTGGTGATAACGAGCACGTCTTACCCAGGCTGTCCATTCTAGCTGCCCACCTGGTGATAACGAGCACCACATAGGAAATAAGTCAGCTGACTTCATAAAAAATAATTAAGTATATATTTCAATGTATGTATTTTATTTGATTTTTTTTTACTCAAATAGCTGAGGCAACTTTATGTATTTTTTTTTTTTAAATGTGTGTATTAAAATGATTTCATCCATTCATTCAGGGATGCGTGTGGCATCGTGTGCGGGGTCATCACCTGGATGTTGGTGTTCTATGCGGAGTTTGTTGTGCTCTTCGTCATGCTGTTGCCTTCTAAAAACCTGACCTATAGCTTAGTCAACGGGACTGTGTTCAACACTCTGGCCTTCCTGGCTCTCGCCTCTCACTTCAGGGCCATGTGCACCGACCCTGTGAGTTGTTGAAACTGAACACACACTATACACTGTGCTGACTGTACACTTTACACACGACACTGGGCTCTGTAAACTTCACATGCTGGTGTTCTCTGGGTTGTGTTCAGTTGGGCACAACACCGTACGTAGAAAAATGTTTTGAAACAGTTAAAGGAAAAGGAGAGTTTTGTTGTTGTTGGGATAAGTTCAGGTAGTGGCTGTCTCTCTGTTCGATTCAAAAGGTTTCCTCCTGTGCCTAACTGAACATGACCTTACTCACATATATCAAGTTGTTATTGTCAATGGTACTAGTACTGTTAAATGCCTTTCTTGCTGGCTCTTTCCCAACAATGCAGTAGTACAAGAAAACCAAAAAACACGAGAAAGTAAGTTAGCTATATACAGGGTCCGTTCCAGGGCCTGCTGCTGGAAAAACATGTGTTATGGCTTTACACCCCCTGCTATAATGTGGATGAAGAGTTACCTGTCTAACAGAACACAGAGGGTGTTTAATGGAAGCCTCTCAAATATAATCCAGAGAGAATCAGGAATTCCCCAGGGCAGCTGTCTAGGCCCCTTACTTTTTCAATACTAACAACATTCCACTGGCTTTGAGTAAAGCCAGTGTGTCAATGTATGCAGATGACTATACACGTCAGCTACTACAGAAACTGAAATGACTGCAACACTTAAAGAGCTGCAGTTAGTTTCAGAATGGGTGGCAAGGAATGAGTTAGTCCCAAATATTTCAAAAACTTAAAGCATTGTATTTGGGACAAATCATTCACTAAACCTTGTGCTGTTACCTTGACCGGAAGTTTCAGAAAAGCCCAGAAAATTGCGGTTACGAGAGTCCTGTTGATAGCAAATCCACAATCAGATGTGGCCGGTTTTCTATTCGCTTTAATCTCGCCAGCGCTCCCTTCTCCTGCCTCTCTTTCACCTGCATTTTCTCTTGGATAGCCTGAAAATTGGGTCGGAATTACACAAATATCCCAGGACAGATGAGTCGATGTTGAAGCCGGAATTCAGGTTAGTAACTGCCGATCTGATGTTCAGAAGTTCTTGTCGATCATAAGTAAAAAATCACAAAATAGCAAAGTTGGGTCAGAGCTCGCAAGACCGCAGCCAATACAGTAATGTGCCATCTTCAACTTAAAGCACATCAATATTTTATAACACTGCCTGACCACTGCAACAGTAGACCCCATTTGTTGAGCCAACAGGTGAGTCATGATAAGTCATCATGTCAACTCATTGCTCTGTCTGTCCTATAGGGAGCTGTGCCAACAGGAAATGCCACTAAAGAGTACATCGAGAGTCTTCAGCTGAAGCCGGGACAGGTGGTCTACAAGTGTCCCAAGTGCTGCAGCATCAAGCCTGACCGGGCACACCACTGCAGGTAGGATGACCCAGCACATCTCTTTGAATGGCTGGCTCACATCACTGCAGGTAGGATGACGCAGCACATCTCTTTAAATGGCTGGCTCACATCACTGCAGGTAGGATAACGCAGCACATCTCTTTGAATGGCTGGCTCACATCACTGCAGGTACTGTCCCAGAGAACAGAAGACACTGCAGGTAGGGTAACCATGACTGATACTGTCCCAGAGAACACTGCAGGTAGAGTAACCCTGACTGACACTGTCCCAGTTAGCTGAGGGAGACTGTCTGCTGAACACTGTGACTTTAGGACATCTTGCTGAGATACAGGGACTTTTTAGTTGTTGTTCATTAGTTCTCTCTCTCTCTCCATGGATTTCCCCATCCATACTAGTGTGTGTAAGCGCTGCATACGGAAGATGGACCACCACTGTCCCTGGGTTAACAACTGTGTGGGAGAGAACAACCAGAAGTACTTTGTGCTCTTCACAGTACGTACCAGTGTATACTTTACATACTGGAACATTCCATACTGTAGACACCATTACACCTTCAGCCTGCTACAATAACACAGACAAGTACCTTCTTTTTCAAGTTATGAATTAAGATGTTTAGGTTGTCAAATGCCCTGAAAGTGACTTACAGTTTGTGTGATTACGTTCAATACCCGCCCATCTCGTGGGAAACTGTTCAATACCCGCCCATCTCGTGGGAAACTGTTCCATAGTCGCCCATCTAATGGGGAAACTGTTCCATAGTCGCCCATCTAATGGGAAACTGTTCCATAGTCGCCCATCTAATGGGAAACTGTTCCATAGTCGCCCATCTAGTGGGAAACTGTTCCATAGTCGCCCATCTAGTGGGAAACTGTTCCATAGTCGCCCATCTAGTGGGAAACTGTTCCATAGTCGCCCATCTCGTGGGAAACTGTTCCATAGTCGCCCATCTCGTGGGAAACTGTTCCATAGTCGCCCATCTCGTGGGAAACTGTTCCATAGTCGCCCATCTCGTGGGAAACTGTTCCATAGTCGCCCATCTCGTGGGAAACTGTTCCATAGTCGCCCATCTCGTGGGAAACTGTTCCATAGTCGCCCATCTCGTGGGAAACTGTTCCATAGTCGCCCATCTCGTGGGAAACTGTTCCATAGTCGCCCATCTCGTGGGAAACTGTTCCATAGTCGCCCATCTCGTGGGAAACTGTTCCATAGTCGCCCATCTCGTGGGAAACTGTTCCATAGTCGCCCATCTCGTGGGAAACTGTTCCATAGTCGCCCATCTCGTGGGAAACTGTTCCATAGTCGCCCATCTCGTGGGAAACTGTTCCATAGTCGCCCATCTCGTGGGAAACTGTTCCATAGTCGCCCATCTCGTGGGAAACTGTTCCATAGTCGCCCATCTCGTGGGAAACTGTTCCATAGTCGCCCATCTCGTGGGAAACTGTTCCATAGTCGCCCATCTCGTGGGAAACTGTTCCATAGTCGCCCATCTCGTGGGAAACTGTTCCATAGTCGCCCATCTCGTGGGAAACTGTTCCATAGTCGCCCATCTCGTGGGAAACTGTTCCATAGTCGCCCATCTCGTGGGAAACTGTTCCATAGTCGCCCATCTCGTGGGAAACTGTTCCATAGTCGCCCATCTCGTGGGAAACTGTTCCATAGTCGCCCATCTCGTGGGAAACTGTTCCATAGTCGCCCAACTCGTGGGAAACTGTTCCATAGTCGCCCATCTCGTGGGAAACTGTTCCATAGTCGCCCATCTCGTGGGAAACTGTTCCATAGTCGCCCATCTCGTGGGAAACTGTTCCATAGTCGCCCATCTCGTGGGAAACTGTTCCATAGCGCCCATCTAATGGGGAAACTGTTCCATAGCGCCCATCTAATGGGAAACTGTTCCATAGTCGCCCATCTCGTGGGAAACTGTACCATAGTCGCCCATCTCGTGGGAAACTGTTCCATAGCGCCCATCTAATGGGGAAACTGTTCCATAGCCGCCCATCTAATGGGAAACTGTTCCATAGCGCCCATCTCGTGGGAAACTGTACCATAGTCGCCCATCTCGTGGGAAACTGTACCATAGTCGCCCATCTCGTGGGAAACTGTTCCATAGCGCCCATCTCATGGGGAAACTGTTCCATAGCGCCCATCTAATGGGGAAACTGTTCCATAGCCGCCCATCTAATGGGAAACTGTTCCATAGTCGCCCATCTAATGGGAAACTGTTCCATAGTCGCCCATCTCGTGGGAAACTGTTCCATAGTCGCCCATCTAATGGGGAAACTGTTCCATAGCGCCCATCTAATGGGAAACTGTTCCATAGCGCCCATCTAATGGGAAACTGTTCCATAGTCGCCCATCTAATGGGAAACTGTTCCATAGTCGCCCATCTAGTGGGAAACTGTTCCATAGTCGCCCATCTCGTGGGAAACTGTTCCATAGTCGCCCATCTAATGGGAAACTGTTCCATAGCCGCCCATCTAATGGGAAACTGTTCCATAGCGCCCATCTCATGGGGAAACTGTTCCATAGCGCCCATCTCATGGGGAAACTGTTCCATAGCCGCCCATCTCGTGGGAAACTGTTCCATAGCGCCCATCTAATGGGAAACTGTTCCATAGTCGCCCATCTAATGGGGAAACTGTTCCATAGCCGCCCATCTAGTGGGAAACTGTTCCATAGTCGCCCATCTAATGGGAAACTGTTCCATAGTCGCCCATCTAATGGGAAACTGTTCCATAGTCGCCCATCTAATGGGAAACTGTTCCATAGTCGCCCATCTAATGGGAAACTGTTCCATAGCCGCCCATCTAGTGGGAAACTGTTCCATAGTCGCCCATCTACTGGGAAACTGTTCCATAGTCGCCCATCTAATGGGAAACTGTTCCATAGTCGCCCATCTAATGGGAAACTGTTCCATAGTCGCCCATCTAATGGGGAAACTGTTCCATAGCCGCCCATCTAATGGGAAACTGTTCCATAGCGCCCATTTAATGGGGAAACTGTTCCATAGCGCCCATCTCGTGGGAAACTGTTCCATAGCGCCCATCTCGTGGGAAACTGTTCCATAGCGCCCATCTAATGGGGAAACTGTTCCATAGTCGCCCATCTAATGGGAAACTGTTCCATAGCCGCCCATCTAATGGGGAAACTGTTCCATAGCGCCCATCTAATGGGGAAACTGTTCCATAGCGCCCATCTAATGGGGAAACTGTTCCATAGTCGCCCATCTAATGGGGAAACTGTTCCATAGCACCCATCTAATGGGGAAACTGTTCCATAGCCGCCCATCTAGTGGGAAACTGTTCCATAGCACCCATCTAATGGGGAAACTGTTCCATAGTCGCCCATCTAATGGGGAAACTGTTCCATAGCACCCATCTAATGGGGAAACTGTTCCATAGCCGCCCATCTAATGGGGAAACTGTTCCATAGCGCCCATCTAATGGGAAACTGTTCCATAGCGCCCATCTAATGGGGAAACTGTTCCATAGCCGCCCATCTAATGGGGAAACTGTTCCATAGCCGCCCATCTAATGGGAAACTGTTCCATAGCGCCCATCTAATGGGGAAACTGTTCCATAGCGCCCATCTCGTGGGAAACTGTACCATAGTCGCCCATCTCGTGGGAAACTGTACCATAGTCGCCCATCTCGTGGGAAACTGTTCCATAGCGCCCATCTCATGGGGAAACTGTTCCATAGCGCCCATCTCATGGGGAAACTGTTCCATAGCGCCCATCTAATGGGGAAACTGTTCCATAGCCGCCCATCTAATGGGAAACTGTTCCATAGTCGCCCATCTAATGGGAAACTGTTCCATAGTCGCCCATCTCGTGGGAAACTGTTCCATAGTCGCCCATCTAATGGGGAAACTGTTCCATAGCGCCCATCTAATGGGAAACTGTTCCATAGCGCCCATCTAATGGGAAACTGTTCCATAGTCGCCCATCTAGTGGGAAACTGTTCCATAGTCGCCCATCTAGTGGGAAACTGTTCCATAGTCGCCCATCTCGTGGGAAACTGTTCCATAGTCGCCCATCTAATGGGAAACTGTTCCATAGCCGCCCATCTAATGGGAAACTGTTCCATAGCGCCCATCTCATGGGGAAACTGTTCCATAGCGCCCATCTAATGGGGAAACTGTTCCATAGCCGCCCATCTCGTGGGAAACTGTTCCATAGCGCCCATCTAATGGGAAACTGTTCCATAGTCGCCCATCTAATGGGGAAACTGTTCCATAGCCGCCCATCTAGTGGGAAACTGTTCCATAGTCGCCCATCTAATGGGAAACTGTTCCATAGTCGCCCATCTAATGGGAAACTGTTCCATAGTCGCCCATCTAATGGGAAACTGTTCCATAGTCGCCCATCTAATGGGAAACTGTTCCATAGCCGCCCATCTAGTGGGAAACTGTTCCATAGTCGCCCATCTACTGGGAAACTGTTCCATAGTCGCCCATCTAATGGGAAACTGTTCCATAGTCGCCCATCTAATGGGAAACTGTTCCATAGTCGCCCATCTAATGGGGAAACTGTTCCATAGCCGCCCATCTAATGGGAAACTGTTCCATAGCGCCCATTTAATGGGGAAACTGTTCCATAGCGCCCATCTCGTGGGAAACTGTTCCATAGCGCCCATCTCGTGGGAAACTGTTCCATAGCGCCCATCTAATGGGGAAACTGTTCCATAGTCGCCCATCTAATGGGAAACTGTTCCATAGCCGCCCATCTAATGGGAAGCTGTTCCATAGCCGCCCATCTAATGGGGAAACTGTTCCATAGCCGCCCATCTAATGGGGAAACTGTTCCATAGCCGCCCATCTAATGGGGAAACTGTTCCATAGCCGCCCATCTAGTGGGAAACTGTTCCATAGCACCCATCTAATGGGGAAACTGTTCCATAGTCGCCCATCTAATGGGGAAACTGTTCCATAGCACCCATCTAATGGGGAAACTGTTCCATAGCGCCCATCTAATGGGGAAACTGTTCCATAGCGCCCATCTAATGGGGAAACTGTTCCATAGTCGCCCATCTAATGGGGAAACTGTTCCATAGCACCCATCTAATGGGGAAACTGTTCCATAGCCGCCCATCTAGTGGGAAACTGTTCCATAGCACCCATCTAATGGGGAAACTGTTCCATAGTCGCCCATCTAATGGGGAAACTGTTCCATAGCACCCATCTAATGGGGAAACTGTTCCATAGCCGCCCATCTAATGGGGAAACTGTTCCATAGCGCCCATCTAATGGGAAACTGTTCCATAGCGCCCATCTAATGGGGAAACTGTTCCATAGCCGCCCATCTAATGGGGAAACTGTTCCATAGCCGCCCATCTAATGGGAAACTGTTCCATAGCGCCCATCTAATGGGGAAACTGTTCCATAGCGCCCATCTCGTGGGAAACTGTTCCATAGTCGCCCATCTAGTGGGAAACTGTTCCATAGCCGCCCATCTAATGGGGAAACTGTTCCATAGCCGCCCATCTAATGGGAAACTGTTCCATAGCCGCCCATCTAATGGGAAACTGTTCCATAGTCGCCCATCTAGTGGGAAACTGTTCCATAGTCGCCCATCTAATGGGAAACTGTTCCATAGTCGCCCATCTAATGGGGAAACTGTTCCATAGTCGCCCATCTCGTGGGAAACTGTTCCATAGTCGCCCATCTCGTGGGAAACTGTTCCATAGCGCCCATCTAGTGGGAAACTGTTCCATAGTCGCCCATCTAGTGGGAAACTGTTCCATAGTCGCCCATCTAATGGGAAACTGTTCCATAGTCGCCCATCTAATGGGAAACTGTTCCATAGTCGCCCATCTAGTGGGGAAACTGTTCCATAGTCGCCCATCTAATGGGAAACTGTTCCATAGCGCCCATCTAATAGGGAAACTGTTCCATAGTGCCCATCTAATGGGAAACTGTTCCATAGCCGCCCATCTCGTGGGAAACTGTTCCATAGCGCCCATCTCATGGGGAAACTGTTCCATAGCGCCCATCTAATGGGAAACTGTTCCATAGCCGCCCATCTAATGGGAAACTGTTCCATAGTCGCCCATCTAATGGGAAACTGTTCCATAGTCGCCCATCTCGTGGGAAACTGTTCCATAGCGCCCATCTCATGGGGAAACTGTTCCATAGTCGCCCATCTAATGGGAAACTGTTCCATAGCCGCCCATCTAATGGGAAACTGTTCCATAGCGCCCATCTCATGGGGAAACTGTTCCATAGCGCCCATCTAATGGGGAAACTGTTCCATAGCCGCCCATCTCGTGGGAAACTGTTCCATAGCCGCCCATCTCGTGGGAAACTGTTCCATAGCGCCCATCTAATGGGAAACTGTTCCATAGTCGCCCATCTAATGGGGAAACTGTTCCATAGCCGCCCATCTAGTGGGAAACTGTTCCATAGTCGCCCATCTAATGGGAAACTGTTCCATAGTCGCCCATCTAATGGGAAACTGTTCCATAGTCGCCCATCTAATGGGAAACTGTTCCATAGTCGCCCATCTAATGGGAAACTGTTCCATAGTCGCCCATCTAGTGGGAAACTGTTCCATAGTCGCCCATCTAATGGGAAACTGTTCCATAGTCGCCCATCTAGTGGGGAAACTGTTCCATAGCGCCCATCTAATGGGGAAACTGTTCCATAGTCGCCCATCTAATGGGAAACTGTTCCATAGCGCCCATGTAATGGGGAAACTGTTCCATAGCCGCCCATCTAATGGGGAAACTGTTCCATAGCGCCCATCTAATGGGGAAACTGTTCCATAGCCGCCCATCTAATGGGAAACTGTTCCATAGCGCCCATCTACTGGGGAAACTGTTCCATAGTCGCCCATCTAATGGGAAACTGTTCCATAGTCGCCCATCTAATGGGGAAACTGTTCCATAGTCGCCCATCTAATGGGGAAACTGTTCCATAGTCGCCCATCTAATGGGGAAACTGTTCCATAGTCGCCCATCTAATGGGGAAACTGTTCCATAGTCGCCCATCTAATGGGGAAACTGTTCCATAGTCGCCCATCTAATGGGGAAACTGTTCCATAGTCGCCCATCTAATGGGGAAACTGTTCCATAGTCGCCCATCTAATGGGGAAACTGTTCCATAGTCGCCCATCTAATGGGGAAACTGTTCCATAGTCGCCCATCTAATGGGGAAACTGTTCCATAGCCGCCCATCTAATGGGGAAACTGTTCCATAGCGCCCATCTAATGGGGAAACTGTTCCATAGCCGCCCATCTAGTGGGAAACTGTTCCATAGTCGCCCATCTAATGGGAAACTGTTCCATAGTCGCCCATCTAATGGGAAACTGTTCCATAGTCGCCCATCTAATGGGAAACTGTTCCATAGTCGCCCATCTAATGGGAAACTGTTCCATAGTCGCCCATCTAATGGGAAACTGTTCCATAGTCGCCCATCTAATGGGGAAACTGTTCCATAGTCGCCCATCTAATGGGGAAACTGTTCCATAGTCGCCCATCTAATGGGGAAACTGTTCCATAGCCGCCCATTTAATGGGGAAACTGTTCCATAGCGCCCATCTCGTGGGAAACTGTTCCATAGCCGCCCATCTAATGGGAAACTGTTCCATAGCGCCCATTTAATGGGGAAACTGTTCCATAGCGCCCATCTCGTGGGAAACTGTTCCATAGCGCCCATCTCGTGGGAAACTGTTCCATAGCCGCCCATCTAGTGGGAAACTGTTCCATAGTCGCCCATCTAGTGGGAAACTGTTCCATAGTCGCCCATCTAATGGGAAACTGTTCCATAGCGCCCATCTAATGGGGAAACTGTTCCATAGCCGCCCATCTCGTGGGAAACTGTTCCATAGTCGCCCATCTAATGGGAAACTGTTCCATAGTCGCCCATCTAATGGGAAACTGTTCCATAGTCGCCCATCTAATGGGAAACTGTTCCATAGTCGCCCATCTAATGGGAAACTGTTCCATAGTCGCCCATCTAATGGGGAAACTGTTCCATAGCGCCCATTTAATGGGGAAACTGTTCCATAGCGCCCATCTCGTGGGAAACTGTTCCATAGCGCCCATCTCGTGGGAAACTGTTCCATAGTCGCCCATCTAGTGGGAAACTGTTCCATAGCCGCCCATCTAGTGGGAAATTGTTCCATAGCCGCCCATCTAATGGGGAAACTGTTCCATAGCGCCCATCTCGTGGGAAACTGTTCCATAGTCGCCCATCTAATGGGGAAACTGTTCCATAGCCGCCCATCTAATGGGAAACTGTTCCATAGCCGCCCATCTAATGGGAAACTGTTCCATAGCGCCCATCTCGTATGAAACTGTTCCATAGCCGCCCATCTAATGGGGAAACTGTTCCATAGCGCCCATCTAATGGGGAAACTGTTCCATAGCGCCCATCTAATGGGGAAACTGTTCCATAGCGCCCATCTAATGGGAAACTGTTCCATAGCCGCCCATCTTGTGGGGAAACTGTTCCATAGCGCCCATCTAATGGGAAACTGTTCCATAGTCACCATCTAATGGGGAAACTGTTCCATAGCGCCCATCTAATGGGGAAACTGTTCCATAGTCGCCCATCTAATGGGAAACTGTTCCATAGTCACCATCTAATGGGGAAACTGTTCCATAGCGCCCATCTAATGGGGAAACTGTTCCATAGCGCCCATCTAATGGGAAACTGTTCCATAGCGCCCATCTAATGGGGAAACTGTTCCATAGCGCCCATCTAAGGGGAAACTGTTCCATAGCGCCCTGTCTTACCATGAGTCTGTGTGTTCCAGATGTACATTGCACTCATCTCTCTCCACTCTCTGGTGATGGTAGTCTTCCACTTCCTGTACTGCTTCGAAGATGATTGGACAAGTAAGTGCTTTTGACCTTTTTTTTTTACCTGGCTTCTCATTGGTTTGATCTAGATCTCATGATAACACAATGATCTTTCAATCAGCTCCTGTCAACCATAACAATGGTGTCTGGTTATGTTCTGAAGTATTTCAGATGAGGCCATACCCGCCCATCTCATGGAAAACTGTTCCAGTTACCCGCCCATCTCATGGAAAACTGTTCCAGTTACCCGCCCATCTCATGGAAAACTGTTCCAGTTACCCGCCCATCTCATGGCTATACTGTCCCCTACCCGCCCATCTCATGGCTAAACTGTCCCATACCCGCCCATCTCATGGCTAAACTGTCCCATACCCGCCCATCTCATGGCTAAACTGTCCCATACCCGCCCATCTCATGGCTAAACTGTCCCATACCCGCCCATCTCATGGCTAAACTGTCCCATACCCGCCCATCTCATGGCTAAACTGTCCCATACCCGCCCATCTCATGGCTAAACTGTCCCATACCCGCCCATCTCATGGCTAAACTGTCCCATACCCGCCCATCTCATGGCTAAACTGTCCCATACCCGCCCATCTCATGGCTAAACTGTCCCATACCCGCCCATCTCATGGCTAAACTGTCCCATACCCGCCCATCTCATGGCTAAACTGTCCCCTACCCGCCCATCTCATGGCTAAACTGTCCCCTACCCGCCCATCTCATGGCTAAACTGTCCCATACCCGCCCATCTCATGGCTAAACTGTCCCATACCCGCCCATCTCATGGCTAAACTGTCCCATACCCGCCCATCTTCTGTCGGGCGCTGTGCGCGGCCGTTATGTGGAGGTTGTTTAAACCCAGAAGCTCAGAATATGGAGTCGCCTTGTTTCCACATAGTGTACAGCTCTGCAGTGCTACAGTATGTTGCTCAGTTAGTGTACGACTGTCTGTGTGTGATTTAAACCCTGCATATTGTTCAATTTGAAAAGCCCCAAAAAGTTTATTGGCACATTGACCCATGTCGCGTGCCGTAGTTTAAAAACTCTGTAGATGGTGCTAAAACAATGACGTCATAACTGAATCCTGACATCTTTATTCACCTTTTCCATTGTCCCAGTCATCTATCTGAAAAGTCTGCGATGTACAATATGCTTAGCATCCAGCTGCCTAGACCAGATCAACCCGTCTAGAACGGCTGCTTCCACTGTGCTGTGAGTGTAAACGTGTTTCCCCCCCTCCCTCCTGAACTCCAACTCCCAGAGTGCAGTTCCTTCTCACCTCCTGCGACCGTCATCCTCCTCATCCTCCTGTGCTTTGAGGCCCTCCTCTTCCTCATCTTCACCTCTGTGATGTTCGGGACTCAGGTCCATTCCATCTGTACAGATGAGACAGTAAGTAGTAGACCAGCGTGTTCCTCTCTTCTCCTCTTCACCTCCTTCTCATCAGACCTGGATTAAATACATCACGTTATGTCAAAGGCTTTAGGTGTGCTTTATATAGCTTGACTGATGTGCAGGGTGGAGTTTGCACTTTTGGGACTATTCCATTGGCGTTTCAGCTAGACCTATTCCATTGTACGGGCAAATTTCATCAAGTGCACCTCCAAGTATTTGACCTATGTATTTAAGCCAAGTCTGCTCCCCACTGCTGTTGCTTTGGTGTTTATCTACTGTATGTATGACCTGTGAACCTTAACCTCTCTCTACAGCAGCTTACCCATATAGAGGTGAATCCTAACTTCCACTCGAGTGAAAATTTCACTTTTAGTGTCCTGAAAATTGGACTTAAGTTGAAGTTAGTGTCTAAGAGTGTATAGAGAAGGCTCTGCTTGTAGTAGGATTATCTCTGAGTGGGATTTGTTTCTACAGTAACAGCCATTTTCTTATATAAAGGAAGTGTCCCACTTGAAACAGCTCAAGGCTGATATTCTGTTGAGATCACTGTCAGCAAGTAGGAAGAAACGTGTCCATGTATCTGTGTGAGAGGATCACTTTCCTCTCTTGTAAACTATGTAGTTAGTAGACTGTAGACCTCTCTGTGTGTTCTATAGTAGACCTCTCTGTGTGTTCTATAGTAGACCTCTCTGTGTGTTCTATAGTAGACCTCTCTGTGTGTTCTATAGTAGACCTCTCTGTGTGTTCTATAGTAGACCCCTCTGTGTTCTATAGTAGACTGTAGACCTCTCTGTGAGGATCAGTTTCCTCTGATGGTCCTGTACCATCATAAACCATGTAGTTAGTAGACTGTAGGCCTCTCTGTGTGTTCTATAGTAGACCTCTCTGTGTGTTCTATAGTAGACCTCTCTGTGTGTTCTATAGTAGACCTCTCTGTGTGTTCTATAGTAGACCTCTCTGTGTGTTCTATAGTAGACCTCTCTGTGTGTTCTATAGTAGACCTCTCTGTGTGTTCTATAGTAGACCTCTCTGTGTGTTCTATAGTAGACCTCTCTGTGTGTTCTATAGTAGACTGTAGACCTCTCTGTGTGTTCTACAGTAGACCTCTCTGTGTTCTATAGTAGACTGTAGACCTCTCTGTGAGGATCAGTTTCCTCTGATGGTCCTGTACCATCATAAACCATGTAGTTAGTAGACTGTAGACCTCTCTGTGTGTTCTATAGTAGACCGTTTAGTGCTTTAAAACTCTTAACTAAACTAACTCTGCTTTCTTGCTCTAACGTATTTTTGTCTGCAACTTCAGGCCTGATTGCGTAGTCGGGGGCCGGGCGGGCGTAGTCGGGGGCCGGGCGGGCGTAGTCGGGGGCGGGTTGTATTCCTAGAAGTTGATAACTTTTCTATGGCTGTGTTCTCTCTCATGGAGCCTCACAAGTGGGGAAGGATGTTCATTAGACATCAGTGTGTTGACATTTAGTCAATACATTCCATTCAGAAAGTGTTCAGACCCCTTGACTTTTTCCACATTTTGTTACGTTACAGCCGTATTCTAAAATTGATTTAAAAAAAAATAAAAATAATAATCCCTCATAAAAAATAAAAAAAGCTACAGAAATACCTTATTTACATTAGTAATTCAGACCCTTTGCTATGAGACTCAAAATGGAGCTCAGTTGCGTCCTGTTTCCATTGTTCATCCTTGAGATGTTTCTTTCAACTTGGAGTCCACCTGTGGTAAATTCAATTGATTAGACATGATTTGGAAAGGCACAAACCTGTCTATATAAGGTCCCACAGTTGACAGTGCATGTCAGAGCAAAAACCAAGCCATAAGATTGAAGGAATTGTCCGTAGAGCTCCGAGACAGGATTGTGTCGAAGCACAGATCTGGGGAAGGGTACCAAACAATGTCTGCAGCATTGAAGGTCCCCAAGAACACAGTGGCCTCCAGCGTTCTTAAATGGAAGAAGTCTGGAACCACCAAGACTCTTCCTAGAGCTGACTGGCCACCTGGCCAAACTGAGCAATCAGGGGAGATCCTTGGTCAGGGAGGTAACCAAGAACCCGATGGTCACTCTGACAGTTCCTCTGTGGAGATGGGAGAACCTTCCAGAAGGACAACCATCTCTGCAGCATTCCACCAATCAGGCCTTTATGGTAGAGTTGGCAAACAGAAGCCACTCCTCAGTAAAAGGCACATGACAGCCCGCTTGGAGTTTGCCAAAAGGCACCTAAAGGACTCTGATTATGAGAAACAAGATTTTCTGGTCTGAAACCAAGATTGAACTATTTTGGCCTGAATGCCAAGCCTCACGTCTGGAGAAAACCTGGCACCATTCCTATGGTGAAGCATGGTGGTGGCAGCATCATGCTGTGGAAATGTTTTTCAGCAGCAGGGACTGGGAGACTAGACAGGATCAAGGGAAAGACGAACGGAGCAATGTACAGAGAGATCCTTGATGGAAACCTGCTCCAGAGCGCTCAGGACCTCAGACTGGGGTGAAGGTTCACCTTCCAACAGGACAACGACCCTAAGCACACAGCGAAGCTCCCCATCCAACATGACGGATCTAGAGAGGATCTGCAGAGAAGAATGGGAGAAACTCCCCAAATACAGGTGTGCCAAGCCTGTAGCGTCATACTCAAGAAGACTCAAGGCTGTAATCGCTGCCAAAGGTGCTTCAACAAAGTACTGAGTAATAGGTCTGAATACTTATGTAAATGTGATGTTTAAGTTTTTCTTCAATTTGTCCCCAAAAAATCTTAAAACCTGTTTTTGCTTTGTCATTATGGGGTATTGTGATGTCATTATGGGGTATTGTGATGTCATTATGGGGTATTGTGATGTCATTATGGGGTATTGTGTGTAAATTGAGGATTTTTATTTTATTAGTTTTAGAATGAGGCTGTAACGTAACAAAATGTGGAAAAAGTCAAGGTGTCTGAATACTTTTCGAATGCACTGTACATTAGCCTATGGCCATTTAGTCATAACTTAAGCCACTTTGTAACTTTGAGATTTGAAAGAGTGGTTTTAAATCAAAAGGGAAAAAAAGCGAAGGGGAGGGGGGGGGGGGGGTGCTGTGATTAGTCAGTCAGAATGACAGTCAGGGAAGAAGTAGTTTGATTGGTTCACAGTACACTGAAGTTTGGTTGTCTCTGGTTTTTTCAGGGCATAGAACAGTTGAAAAAGGAGGAGAGAAGATGGGGTAAAAAAACCAAGTGGATGAACATGAAGGCGGTATTTGGACACCCCTTCTCCATATTCTGGTTTATCCCGTTGACCCAACCTGGGAAGGCCCATGGGAAGGCTGAATCCTACCAGTATGTGGTCTGAGCTTAGCCACCCGGGGGGGAAAAACAGACTCTGAGACAGAGGTGTGTTAACACCGCTCCATTCCAACCACCCCATCTCTCCACCTCACCCTGACTCTCCTTGACAATGCTGAACGTGATTGTAATCCCTCCTAACTCTGAACAACTTAATCACTTCTGCTTTCTATATTGCCACAGTTTTTTTTAGTTTTTTTTATGTTGCTTGGGAACAAAAGTCAAGTGGAGTTGCAGAGAAAAATATCTATTGTAAAACTTTTCAAACGTGCCTGTTTTAACTCTTATGTATGTTGTTGATTTTGTTCTGGTTTTCTGAATCACTTTTCCCTCTGTGTCTCTCCTCCCCCCTCTGTGTCTCTCCTCCCCCTCTGTGTCTCTTCCCCCCCCCCTCTGTGTCTCTTCCTCCCCCCTCTGTGTCTGTGTCTCTTCCTCCCCCCTCTGTGTCTGTGTCTCTTCCTCCCCCCTCTGTGTCTCTTCCTCCCCCTCTGTGTCTCTCCGGGTGCCCGTTTGTTGGTGCTATCATGTCAAGTCAGGAGTTGGCATAATAATACAAACCGATCTGGCACTCAGGCTACCTTCTGTCCTCCTGTCAGTCAGAACTAAACCCCTCCCTCCTTCCTGCCTTGTGCTTCTTCTCTGATACACAGCTAGCCCAGCACAGGTGAACACTGTCTTTTCACCTGGCCTGTACAGTTGACCGTTTTGAGAGGCTTTTAAAGCCAGGTGGACGTATAGTGTGTTGAGGATCAGTAGGTTAGCCCTCTTACTTTGTTAAACACTCATATTTTCTTGTGTTTTTAAAAGAAAGTTAAAGTTACAGTCTACATGCTGCTCATTTCAAGTTTATCCTTCTTTAGGAACGATACAACATGGAGGTGTTTCAGAATATTTGTGTAAAAGTTGGCGGTAACTCATTTCATCTTGCTTTCTCATTTCTATGTGTGCCAAGTTCTGCATATAAAAGTCACGTTTTTTTTATTTATTCTGTAGTTTCTCCAGAATGTACGTTTTTATGTTGGAATTAAACATAAATGTTGAGTTATTCAGGAGACGTGTAAACCAGAAGTCGTGATTCACAAAACGAACTAAACAGTTCAAATATATTTTGCGAAGTAAAATAAAAGGGAGTATTACTAAAAATACTAAAATATTAACCAACAAAACTGATTATACAGTAGTAGTTTTACTCATATCAACATCAAAATATATCAAGCTGGCTACATGTCATAAATCATGACAAATATGCACTTTTCCTATCAGTGGAGTTTATAAAAGTTACTTTTTCTTGTGTGATCTTTTGTATGCTTGAAAAAAAAAACTTAATTGGGCCAGTTTCCCAGACACAGATTTAAGTTTAGTCCTAGAATAATAATCTCTTTCAATCTCTCTTGATAATGCTTTTGAGTTGCGGACTAGGCGTAATCTGTGTCTGGGGAAACCGGTCCATTATGTCATTGTTCAACATTGGGATTGTTCTTCACCTGTATTTTCTGTTGTGTTTAGTTTGAATGGATGGTTGTTGAGGAGGACTGTCACCTAACTGAGGCTGCATCTCCAAATGGCACCCTAATCCCTATATAGTGCACTACTTTCTATGGGCCCTGGTCAAAAGCAGTGCGCTACTTTCTATGGGCCCTGGTCAAAAGCAGTGCGCTACTTTCTATGGGCCCTGGTCAAAAGCAGTGCGCTACTTTCTATGGGCCCTGGTCAAAAGCAGTGCGCTACTTTCTATGGGCCCTGGTCAAAAGTAGTGCGCTACTTTCTATGGGCCCTGGTCAAAAGCAGTGCGCTACTTTCTATGGGCCCTGGTCAAAAGTAGTGCGCTACTTTCTATGGGCCCTGGTCAAAAGCAGTGCACTACTTTCTATGGGCCCTGGTCAAAAGCAGTGCGCTACTTTCTATGGGCCCTGGTCAAAAGTAGTGCGCTACTTTCTATGGGCCCTGGTCAAAAGCAGTGCGCTACTTTCTATGGGCCCTGGTCAAAAGCAGTGCGCTACTTTCTATGGGCCCTGGTCAAAAGTAGTGCGCTACTTTCTATGGGCCCTGGTCAAAAGCAGTGCGCTACTTTCTATGGGCCCTGGTCAAAAGCAGTGCGCTACTTTCTATGGGCCCTGGTCAAAAGCAGTGCGCTACTTTCTATGGGCCCTGGTCAAAAGCAGTGCGCTACTTTCTATGGGCCCTGGTCAAAAGCAGTGCGCTACTTTCTATGGGCCCTGGTCAAAAGCAGTGCACTACTTTCTATGGGCCCTGGTCAAAAGCAGTGCGCTACTTTCTATGGGCCCTGGTCAAAAGCAGTGCGCTACTTTCTATGGGCCCTGGTCAAAAGCAGTGCGCTACTTTCTATGGGCCCTGGTCAAAAGCAGTGCGCTACTTTCTATGGGCCCTGGTCAAAAGCAGTGCGCTACTTTCTATGGGCCCTGGTCAAAAGTAGTGCACTACTTTCTATGGGCCCTGGTCAAAAGCAGTGCACTACTTTCTATGGGCCCTGGTCAAAAGCAGTGCGCTACTTTCTATGGGCCCTGGTCAAAAGCAGTGCGCTACTTTCTATGGGCCCTGGTCAAAAGCAGTGCGCTACTTTCTATGGGCCCTGGTCAAAAGCAGTGCGCTACTTTCTATGGGCCCTGGTCAAAAGCAGTGCGCTACTTTCTATGGGCCCTGGTCAAAAGCAGTGCGCTCTAGAGGAGAACAGAGTGCCATTTGGGAAGCGGCCTGACTGCTGCTGTGAGTGTCTTGCCTGTGAACAAGCTAGTGAAGACCTAACCTTTCTTTTTACTGACATTTTTCAACATTTTGGCACAGAGAAAGAATAAATATTTCCCATTTGTTTAATAAGCTGTTCTTTTTTCTTTCTCTGTCATATATCCATATTCATTCTCTTTCTCCTAGGAACTGTTGTTTTATATGGTGCCATTTGCAATGGGTGTTTTTGTATGCATGCCCCCTATATCTATCCTTAACTCTGCATTGGCTTTGGTTAACTGGGAACCGATGTGCCTCATACCATTTTCTACTGAAGCTTTTAACTGTCTCTCTGAGCATTGAGGCTGTCCGACTGGCTGCTTTCTGAATGATCTGGGACGGAGGTAAGCCCTGCAACCCAGGGGGATGGAGGTCACGCTGCACACACTTAAACCCAAAGTTACTGTGGAGTGAATGCGTTTTCCTAAACAACAACAGCATGATGCATGTATTTCTGAAAGTTTCTTATTGTCTCCTGAATGGGTTTATAGGTTGATGTTTAAGACCCGGGATGTAATGAACGTCTTCATTGGCAGAATTAGTCTGGAGTCTGCTCACTGTGTTGTCGTGTGCCAACAACTTCAACAACACATAATATGGCCTGGTTTCCACACCCACGAGTTGTCCATTTGAGCATGCATGTTAGTCCAAGAGGAGACTTCATCTGGGTTCAGGAAACCAGCCATTTCAGTCACATTTTCACTGGATCTCCCATTGAAACCAATGCATGACTAAGGGAACATTTTACTTAGGGCACCTAAATAATGAAATGTTTTGATTCAGTTTCCTCTGTCTACAGCTCACTGTTTTTTCTCTCTCTCTCTGTTCCAGGGCATTGAGCGTCTGAAGGGGGAGCAGGCCAGGTGGGAGAAGACTTCCTGCTGGGAGGCAATGAAGTCAGCGTTTGGAGGGCCCTTCTCCCCATCCTGGCTCAGTCCCTTCTCTGACCTCCGCTGTAAGAGGGATCCCACTGACCACGTGGTGCTGCCGCAGGGAGAGATCATCGAGGACGACGTCATAGAGATTCCGCTGGTCTAGTGTCATAGACTCCCATAGAACTAGAATGGGTGTGGAACCTCACACCCTGGCAGGTTTGACTGGTGAACTCCTGAGTACACTTGCTATGGAAGACTGGTATTGGGATTCATTATGGCATTGTTGACTTAATAATTAGGAGGGTGCTTACATTTGTCCTATTTCAGACATGTACCAGTGTGTATTATACATGTGTGAATTGGACATTTTTTTGTTTGTTTTCTGCATATCCCAACTCTCCCTGAGACCCCCTCGGAGGGTGGGGGTCTGGGCTAGGCTTTTATAGAGAGACGCCAGTTCTATTCATTGTATTTCTATACAGACTCCACTGGTCTAGTGCGGTGTCCTTCCTACAGTGCTACTGCTGCTTGGACCAAAGCCTTAAAGGGACCCTACACCAAATATCCTTTTAGAATGAGCCACAAAATGTCCAGGTCTATTCATTCTAGGTCTATGCCCCCCTGGTGACGTGAATGAGGTACAAGTCCCAACGAAGACGAGTTGGATTGACCCGAAAATGCTCTTTCAGTACTCCAGAGCATCTCCTGCATACACAGCTCTGCATGGTTCAGTTGTATTGCGGGAAGACCTCTAGAAAATGACCTGTGGACTATGCAGAATCTAGACAGTCCGTTGCCTTCCTCTAATCTTACTTCACTGAGTGCCTTTTTATAAACTGTCAAGTTGAGAATTGACAGTTACTGGCCTTCTGCAAGGTATGCAAATGAGGTGGTAACAGTTTTTAACAAAAACAAAATATTTCTATTTGTATTATGTCAGAGAATTACATTACCTTTTAAGTGTGTGTTAAAGGGCCTTATCTAAACATTCCATTAGTCATGTTTATTAACATACAATTCATTCATTATCAATGTCTTCATCTGGAAAATGTAGAGAGAACACTTGTATTGAATGAGGGTTAGTTAGGTGATTGGGTGGTGGGGTTAGGTGATTGGGTGGTGGGGTTAGGTGATTGGGTGGTGGGGTTAGGTGATTGGGTGGTGGGGTTAGGTGATTGGGTGGTGGGGTTAGGTGATTGGGTGGGGGGGTGATTGGGTGGTGGTGGGGTTAGGTGATTGGGTGGGTGGGGGGGGGGTTAGGTGATTGGGTGGGGGGGGCTAGGTGGTGGGGGGGTGGGGGGTGATAGTGAATGGTTGTACTGTACTTTATCCTTTTGTACAGGATGGTAATACTGCGATGGTTACTAGGGAGGACTTCTACAGTCAAATCAATGCTCCATATCATGGGACCACTATTGTTTACTTTAACATTTTGAATAAAAGGAAGCTGTCGTCGATATCGTACTTTATCCATGTATTGATTGGTTCTGATATTAGTTTGACTACAGAATAAAGAACATGTCAGTCAAGAGATTAAGTGACAAGATATTTCATGTAAAGGTTTATTTACAAAACTCTAAATGCGTATCAATTTATTGAAATTAGTCTTACAGGTCATTACAATATTGTCAATAAAATATACATCTCAACGGTAGTATTCAAAATTCTTTGTTTGCATAATAATGTGTAGTGTTGAAAAGCCTGATCATGTTTGTGTATGGAGTGCAGACCTTGGTCATATCGTACCCAGAGACGGTAAGACAGAACAGAAACATGTCAGATGTAACATGTACAGTCAGATGAGACATGTTGGAATCCATGTAGACAGATGTAACATGTTAGAATCCATGTACAGTCAGTAGTAACATGTTAGAATCCATGTACAGTCAGTAGTAACACGTTAGAATCCATGTTCAGTCAGTAGTAACATGTTAGAATCCATGTTCAGTCAGTAGTAACATGTTAGAATCCATGTTCAGTCAGTAGTAACATCAAAGCCCTTTGTGGTAATAGAACGTGGTTCTGGTGAAATCCAGATGATTTGAGCCAGAAAGCGTTTGTGAAACGGCGAGGCGGTCCAGTGGGGTGATTGATGCAGTGGTATCGTTATTGCACTTCTTATTCCACACGTGGACAGTCCTTCACTCTTCCTTCTTGGCCTCTGCTGGTTGAGAAGTTGATCCGTGCAGCACCAGTAAACCTGAGAGCGTTAGAGAGATGCCCACCCACCACAGTGCTGCATGGGTCTCGCCAAAGATCAGCTTCCCAAGGAATGCCTAAAGACAGTACAGACCATGTAAGTGGGATTGGCAACATAAATAGCCTATAATACCTGTATCCATACAGTGATTCACAGATGTCATTGCTCCTACTGTACTACTAGGCCTACTGTACTGTGTTCATATAAATTGGATAGCTGAGATCTGGGGTCGTATTCATAGTGTCTCAGTAAGAGTGCTGAGATCTGGGGTCGTATCCATAAAGCGTCTCAGAGGAGGAGTGCTGAGATCTGGGGTCGTATCCATAAAGCGTCTCAGAGGAGGAGTGCTGAGATCTGGGGTCGTATTTATAAAGCGTCTCAGAGGAGGAGTGCTGAGATCTGGGGTCGTATTCCTAAAGCATCTCAGGAGGAGGAGTGCTGAGATCTGGGGTCGTGTTCCTAAAGCGTCTCAGAGGAGGAGTGCTGAGATCTGGGGTCGTATTTATAAAGCATCTCAGGAGGAGGAGTGCTGAGATCTGGGGTCGTATTTATAAAGCGTCTCAGAGGAGGAGTGCTGAGATCTGGGGTCGTATTTATAAAGCATCTCAGAGGAGGAGTGCTGAGATCTGGGGTCGTATTTATAAAGCATCTCAGAGGAGTGCTGAGATCTGGGGTCGTGTTTATAAAGCATCTCAGTGTAGCAGTGCCGATCTAGGATCAGGTCCTCCTGACTTCATCATTATGATCTAAAAGGTGAAATTGATCCTATGGTCAACACTCCTACTCTGACATTTTATGAATAAATGCCGTGTTGGATACCAACCAGTTGCTCTACTCACAGAGGATACAAAGTTGGATGCGGTGGTGGTGACCGTGGCCCGGGCTGAGGAGGAGGAGTGTCTCAGAGCCTTGGAGAAGAAGGTCCACATCACAGCATTACTGGTGAACAGCAGTCCTCCACACAGCAGCCGCAGAGGGATGTGGAGCTGAAACAACACCACATCACAGCATTACAGGTGAACAGCAGCTGCAGAGGGATGTGGAGCTGGAATACAATAGGACTTGTTAGTGGTCTCTGGTAGAATGGTATCTCTCACACACACACATTCTTTCTCTCAGTCTCCCTCTGACACACACACACACTTTGAAAATGATACATTCATATAGATACACTCTCACCCATTCGCAGGGTGATGTTTCCTCCTGAATAATCCTGTAGTCCCCATCCTGAGACCAGGTTTTCAGCCCTGTTTCACACATCCCTTTGAGGTAGTCTGAGCCCAGAGACAGCTTGGCTGACGAGGAGGCGACGGCTCCAAGAAAGCCCGCTAATAATGCATAAAATGCACCTGAAATCATGTTTATTTAGTATCTAAACTAGACTACTGTCACATATTTGACTACTTCCTTGTCTAAAAGGCTTCACTCGGTTCAACCAATCAGACTCACCTCGGGATCATATGATCTTCATCGGGCGCAGGATGATGACGATTTAATGTTACGCTAAACACAACCTGAAATTATCTTGTTTCCTTCATTTGTTCTAACTCTCAAAATGGCTAAGATGAATAAGGGTCCGAAAGCGAACGTATCGTGGGTGAAACCAGCAGAACCGTCATTTTTAAAGAAATTCAAGAACGATGTTGGCTTTAAGGAAGGACCCACCATTGACACCAAGGTATTTGGCTAATGTGCTAGGTTAGCTAGCCTATGTGAAATGGACTAACGTTAGGTGGGATGTAGAGCTACAGTATATACGTGACTGTATATGTAGCTTTTAGTTCGAGTCCTGCGCTAACATCTTGATTCAGCTAGTCAAGTAACCTTATTAGCTAGCTCTACAGGAGAGTTGACCACCCTCCAAATTATTGGGTTCTCTCTCACATAATTCAATTCCTTGACCACTATAGATATTTCATTGACACGAAGGGCTATTTTTGCAGATGTGTGTACCTTTTAACCTGGAAAGAGCGGCTGGTATGATGTCAGTATGGTGATATTCAACCTTGTCACTGTTCCCGCAGCGTTTAGAGATGTCAGCCTTGGAGGATGACGGTGGCAGTGATCGTGAAGATGAGCTGCCTCAAGTTGTCATTCTCAAAAAGGGAGATTTAAGCGCTGAAGAAGTGTTACAGATAAAAGAGGTAAAGGATGGTACAGAAAAAGGTAAGAACAATTAATTGTACCAATAAATAATATATAATAGCCTAAACTATCAAATTAACTTGGTGTTAATTGGCGTGTGTCTCTATACTGTGTGTATACAGGGTCTGTACTGTGGGTCTGTCTGTACTGTGGGTCTGTGTGTATACAGGGTCTGTACTGTAGGTCTGTGTGTATACAGGGTCTGTACTGTGGGTCTGTGTGTATACAGGGTCTGTACTGTGGGTCTGTGTTTATACAGGGTCTGTACTGTGTGTATACAGGGTCTGTACTGTGTCTACTGTGTGTATACAGGGTCTGTACTGTGGGTCTGTGTGTATACAGGGTCTGTACTGTGGGTCTGTGTTTATACAGGGTCTGTACTGTGTGTATACAGGGTCTGTACTGTGTCTACTGTGTGTATACAGGGTCTGTACTGTGTCTACTGTGTGTATACAGGGTCTGTACTGTGTCTACTGTGTGTATACAGGGTCTGTACTGTGTGTATACAGGGTCTGTACTGTGTCTACTGTGTGTATACAGGGTCTGTACTGTGTCTACTGTGTGTATACAGGGTCTGTACTGTGTCTACTGTGTGTATACAGGGTCTGTACTGTGTCTACTGTGTGTATACAGGGTCTGTACTGTGGGTCTGTCTGTACTGTGTGTATACAGGGTCTGTACTGTGTCTACTGTGTGTATACAGGGTCTGTACTGTGGGCCTGTGTGTGTACTTCATCTGCCTCTTCTCCTTGCTGCCTACAGAAGACAAGCCTCCTGCTGATGGCAAGATCCTGTTCAAGAAGCCCACGAAGCGCTCCTCCGACAAGTTCCAGGGCATCACCGCCAGCTCTAACAAGAAGAAGAAGAGTGAAGGAGGAGATGAAGAGAAAAAGGAGGAGAAGTCTGAAAAGAAGGTGAAAAACAAGAGTCTTCTCTCTTTCGGAGAGGATGAGGATGAGGACTAAAAGTTAATTCACCGAGGGATTTCAGACTAGAGCAATCAACCACTCATCAGACTAGAGCAATCAACCGCTCATCAGACTAGAGCAATCAACCACTCATCAGACTAGAGCAATCAACCACTCATCAGACTAGAGCAATCAACCGCTGATGGATTATGGAAGTGATCTTGTGCGGTTGTTGGTTTTTACTATGGGCAAAAAGACCCAACATAGAATATCTCCACATCGTAGTTTGTCCCAGCAGACTAACATCCTTAGACATTACGGCTCATCCCCTCTTTTGGAGGTGGAATCTGGACATGTATCTGAAATAAACCCCTTCATCACATTCACGATCAAAGATCTTTAGATACATAAGATGCATGCTGTTATTCTTTGTCGACTGTAAGACATGTCTCTGCTGTTGGAAATGTTGTATAGTGACTCACTGTGGGCCTATTATCCATCCATTACAACTGTATTCATCCGTCCTTCAGTGGACCCTCTGGACTTGTTCATATGGCCAACACAGAGTCTGGATCTAAGATTTATCAAGGTAACCTGTGTGACAACAGCTACTAAGGGGAAGAAATGAGCCGGTGGCTTTGGTCCAAAATATAGTCTGGAGCGTTGATGTGATACTTTTCTACTTTTAGAGTCAATCATTCATCAAATGATGTAGAAATATGTTTTAGCTTCGACAACGGAGCTTCAAAATATGTTTAAGTTAAACACTGCATTGTTGTCTTTATGCCAAGGTGTTGGATTTTTCTGTGATTGTATTGTGCGTTTTTTTTAAATGATGGTTTTTAGTTGAATAAGTTTGAAATGTAACTATTAAAATACATTAAGGTCTTACTATATATATATATGATGTATTATGCTATCGTATGTTCTGTAGAAAGCAGGTCGGTAGAAAGTAGGTAATTTTGCAAAAATGTCTCTCATTAGCAAATACCTTTCCAGTTTTCATAATATGCAGAGAAAGGTCAGTGAAAACAGAGAGATATACATTTTTATTCCCATAGAAAACAGTGTTACTTTTACATTTTAAACCTTACGAGAACATGTGGCCCTTCAAATCCCAGAGGACTGATTTAGTTACCAGGATGATAAATCAGAGGACTGATTTAGTTACCAGGATGATAAATCACAAAGGACTGATTTAGTTACCAGGATGATAAATCACAAAGGACTGATTTAGTTACCAGGATGATAAATCCCAGAGGACCGATTTAGTTACCAGGATGATAAATCACAAAGGACTGATTTAGTTACCAGGATGATAAATCAGAGGACTGATTTAGTTACCAGGATGATAAATCCCAGAGGACTGATTTAGTTACCAGGATGATAAATCCCAGAGGACTGATTTAGTTACCAGGATAAATCCCAGAGGACTGATTTAGTTACCAGGATGATAAATCAGAGGACTGATTTAGTTACCAGGATGATAAATCCCAGAGGACTGATTTAGTTACCAGGATGATAAATCAGAGGACTGATTTAGTTACCAGGATGATAAATCCCAGAGGACTGATTTAGTTACCAGGATGATAAATCACAAAGGACTGATTTAGTTACCAGGATGATAAATCCCAGAGGACTGATTTAGTTACCAGGAAATCACAGAGGACTGATTTAGTTACCAGGATGATAAATCACAGAGGACTGATTTAGTTACCAGGATGATAAATCACAGAGGACTGATATTTTTTAATTACCTAGGTAGTTAAACTGATAAGAAGGATGGCTTGGAGGTTGCAAATCACAAGGAAAAATAAAATGCAAAGTTAATATCAAGTAACCTTCGTACGCCACACCCCATAACCTTTGGCTGTAGCGTGTTGGTCTGTCTAATCATCTACTGAATGCTGATCGTTCATAAGTAGACTGACTACATACTGTATGTGTATCCACTTCTAAAGTAGTGGAACATGCATTCAAGTCCAAATAGGCCTAGTCCCCTGGTAACCTGGTAACCTGGTCTGTTGGTTGCTCTTGCCAACTCCGTTGCTGTCATTGCCATGACAATGATTTGGTATGACGCCATAAACAGACTGGCACTCAGTCTAAGTCCCTGGCGGTAGAACCAGTAAAGGCATCTTCATCATAATCGACCCACAAAAGCTGCTGTTAGTAAACCACATTAGATGATATAGGGAAACAAATGTAACCCTTTTTTAATAATGGAATAAAAAAATAAAACACATTTAAATAATTGCCTTCCTATCGCCTGAATGCAGTAGGATACAGATACTATACATGCACTATTTATTTTACACTCTTGCCATTCAAAAATGTATCTGTCAATCACTACACTCTTAGAATTAGTGGTGACTCGAGGAAGCCCGGAGTTCCTCAAGAACCTACGCATATCCCAAAGTTGGAATGGCTTCCGCTTTATTACTGTGTGTAATCAGCCATGTTCGTATTATTAGAATATGTAATATGCATAAATATTCAAGGAACATTTTTAAATTGCAGTGTACAAACTTAACATGAACAGGAATGACATTTACGCTAACGGGTGACCAAAAATAACTATCTGAAAGCCATGCCTCCAATAAGCCACGCCTTCAAATCTGATAGGCTGCCACCTCTACAAGATATAATTAAAAAGGTTTAAAAAAAAGAACTACCATCACAAAAAGGATCCGGTTTGAATCTTTACGCGGGAGTTCCTCGACCCTTCAGAGGGTCCTACGACCCTTTTCAGAGGGGTTCCTCGACGACCCTTTTCAGAGGGGTTCCTCGACGACCCTTTTCAGAGGGGTTCCTCGACGACCCTTTTCAGAGGGGTTCCTCGACGACCCTTTTCAGAGGGGTTCCTCGACGACCCTTTTCAGAGGGGTTCCTCGAGTAACCTTTTTCAAATGTAAACGTTCCGCCGGTGTGGCAAACCAAAAGGTTCTTCCAGACACCTTTACTTTTAAGAGTGTATAATGACCTGTCATTCAGGCCCCACCGTTCTAGCAAAACATAATTGGTGGTGGGATGCCTGTTTTGCATGTTATTTTGGCATTAATACGTGTCACATATCAGTTTTCAAACAATGTAAAAAAACAAACAAAAAAAAAACTATTGAGTTAATAAAGCCGCATACAAACATGGTCTCTTTTTTGTTTTCTTGAGTAAGGCAGCTCCAAAATGCAAGTGTATCAGTGGTTTCTATGGTGGTGGGGCAGCCAGCGGAAAATACAGAGCGTAGGGGTTGGTAATGTTCTCTAGTTGCGCTGTGATTGGCTCAGTGTTCTGTCACTCATGGGGACACTACGTCACCACCAAATCTAAGGGTAGAGCTTGAAAATTCAAGTCCCTTGGGTGTTGCCATAGAGTTACATTAGAAGTGTCCATCCAAGAAGGCTCAAGGTCATTGGCCACAGATAAAATGACGTCAAATCACGTTATATCTAAAGCAGCTTTGATTGGACTGATCATGTCAACATCATACTTTCAAAATCTTAGCTCGCAAGCTAGCAGTCATCATCATGAATCAAGTTAACAATCTACTGGCAAATCCTTTTTAATCCTTTTCATATGAAGATAAATAATGAAGAGAAATTATAGATAAAATGTACTGGTGCTCATCGGCTATTGGACATAAACATTCCACAAGTTGGAAATCACAAATTCAACAATGAGTGGTTTAGAAGGATTCAGTGACTAACTGCAATCATTGCAAAGCAATCACTAGCCTGCTATTCAGTGGAGTGGCTGTGTGGTCCCAAGTCTGGGTTTAAGGGTCTCTTTTCCAAGCTTAAAAGGATAAACATTCCACATTGACCATGCTGTCAATCCAGCATGACTTCTGCCGTGCTCAAAACAACTGGAAACTCAGAACTGGGAAATTGGATTTTCAAGACAACTGGGAACTCGGGGAAAAAAAACGAGCTCCAACTGTGAAAATTAAAAAAAAAACATTTTGAATGGTCATCCAACTCGGAATTGCAAGTCGGGAACTCAGGCCTATTTCTAGAGCTCCGACCTGAAGAGCACTGACGTAATCATGATTCGAACTTGTTTTTTTCTCCCAGAGTTCCCAGTTGTCTTGAAAACACCATAAATCCAGAGAATACCAGACTTTGATGACCAAGTTTGATGACAAAATTTGCCCACGAAGGACAATCGCACCACATTCCTGTTCAAGTGAGCACAGCACAACAAGGTGAGTCCAAAAATGTATTGAACGCTGCTCTATAAATGATGTAATATGCCAGGGAGATATGTGTACTGTAGCTAAGACAGTAATACTAAGTGTATGTTGTGTAGTTAGCTGTTAGTAGCCCATGTGCCTCACCCTAATTTGGCCTATTTTCAGCTCTTCATTTTGCCTTCTGTTCTGACTTGGTGGTTCCCATGTAGCATATAGCCTGTCTTAAAGAAATGTCATCATCGAATATTGTAAGAGCTTTCATTGTCTGCTTATACGCCACCTTTATTTATCCTACGGTTCTGACTTCAGGTACAGGGAGAATACTGTAAGAACTTCTGAATTCTGTCGCTGTACTTTTCTAAAGTGCTGAACAAATAGTTATATTGACTACGTCCGTCCTAGCTCGCTCATTAATGTCTTATTTGAAATGACAGATTGCCTCTTATCCGCTCGTCGTCCCCTTATGCCATAGTTTGTACATCTCAATTGTCAGTAGAAACCACATTTGTTTAAGCAAGTCAGCCATATCAGCTATGCTTTTTTAAAGGCAGTAAATGAGGCTGAATGAACTGTTTCGCTGCCAGACAAGGCTCCGCTGATAGACAGGTGTAGCAGTGGTAAGGTGTTGGGACTGCTGTTGGGACTCTGCTGTTTGGAAGGCTTTATGTAGGCCCTAACAGTGTGTGGGAATCGCTTGACACCGTTATAGTGCAATTAATGTATTGTTTAGTGTTGTGTTGTGTAGTGGCTTTGCTGGCATGCATCTAAAACATGTTTTTTTTAGTTTGCCCCACCAAGATTTACACGCTAAAATCACCACTGATAATAATTGGGGATTTAAATTAGTGAGGCAAGGACTGCATTTGAATTTTTTCCCACTTGTTCCCTTTGTAAAAAATCCCATTGGGATTGACTGTAAAGTAATGTCATTAAATTGATGTGAATGGCAGTGAAACAGTATAAAATGACAGAAGTTCCCCTCAGGGGAAAAATGTAGTAATTCCATTCTATTCTAATTAACGATTTTGAAATGGGCCACTGAAACTAATTACTTCTCACAAAGTTAATTATGTTATAACACCCCCCCCCCCCCAACTGGTGTCCATAGAGACAGTTTTGAGCCCTAATGGCTGGCTAGTAGCATCGGAGGTCATTCAGGTTCAATAACACTGAAGGAAACTGACATCCACCTGTAGATATTGTATGTCAATGTGAGGTACTGATTCACCAGACACTTAGCAGCACCCGTGGCTCATCACTTTAACAACTATATTGTAAATAGCATCTACTCTGTAACTTTTGGTCCCTGAACCTTGAAGTGTAGGGTGGGGAGGGAGGGAGGGGGGGGGGGGGGGAGGGAGGGAGGGAAGGGGAAGGAGGAGAGGGGAGGGGAGGGATGGAAGGGTAGGGTGGGGAGGGAGGGAGGGGGGGAAGGGGAGAGGGAGGGGGGAGGGAGGGTAGGTGGGGAGGGGAGGGAAGGGGTTAGAGGTGGGGGAGGGAGGGAGGGAGGGGAGGGAAGGGGGAGGGAGGAGGAGAGGGAGGGAGGGAGGGGGAGGAGGAGGGGGGGGG
>NW_021822619.1:57738-125238 GCF_901001165.1 Salmo trutta
GGAGAGAGAGAGAGGGGAAGGGAGGGAGGGAGATACGTAGAAAGGAGGATCATACTACATTCAGATCCACAGGAAAGGAGGAAAGGAGTCATGTAACTTTATTTTCCATTTGATATATTTTCAGGCTGATTCAGTGTTAGACATCATAAAGCAGACATTTTGCATAGTTATGTGGACATTTATGATTGGAACTGTAAATGGCCCACGGGTGGTTAGGTCTCTAATAGGTCAATTAAATCCTCATTGACTTGTTGTTTTATCTGGATATAAGATTCAGGTATAACCACCCTCGGTGAGGTCACTATAGATTCAGGTAGAACCACCCTCGGTGAGGTCACTATAGGTTCAGATAGAACCACCCCAGGTCACTATAGATTCAGGTATAACCACCCTCGGTGAGGTCACTATAGATTCAGGTATAACCACCCTCGGTGAGGTCACTATAGATTCAGGTAGAACCACCCTCGGTGAGGTCACTATAGGTTCAGATAGAACCACCCCAGGTCACTATAGATTCAGGTAGAACCCCCCCAGGTCACTATAGATTCAGGTAGAACCCCCCCAGGTCACTATAGATTCTGGTAGAACCCCCCCAGGTCACTATAGATTCTGGTAGAACCCCCCCAGGTCACTATAGGTTCAGGTAGAACCCCCCCAGGTCACTATAGATTCAGGTTAGAACCCCCCCCCCCCCCCCCCAGGTCACTATAGGTTCAGGTAGAACCCCCCCAGGTCACTATAGATTCAGGTAGAACCCCCCCAGGTCACTATAGGTTCCGATAGAACCACCCCAGGTCACTATAGATTCTGGTAGAACCCCCCCAGGTCACTATAGATTCAGGTAGAACCCTCCCAGGTCACTATAGATTCTGGTAGAACCCCCCCAGGTCACTATAGATTCAGGTAGATCCCCCCCAGGTCACTATAGGTTCAGGTAGAACCCCCCCAGGTCACTATAGATTCGCAGGTCCACCCCAGGTCACTATAGATTCAGGTAGAACCCCCCCAGGGTCACAATAGATTCAGGTAGAACCCCCCAGGTCACTATAGATTCAGGTAGAACCCCCCCAGGTCACTATAGGTTCAGGTAGAACCCCCCCAGGTCACTATAGATTCGCAGGTCCACCCCAGGTCGTGTAGTAGTAGAAAGAACAGTCTATGACTTGGGTGGCTGGGGTACATTTTTATGGCCTTCCTTTGACACCGCCTGGTATAGAAATCCTGGATGGTAGGGAGCTCGACCACAGAGATGTACTGGGCCGTACGCACTAAGCTCTGTAGCTCCTTGCGGTCAGATGCCAAGCATTTGCCATACCAAGTGGTGATGCAGCCAGTCAAGATGCTCTCAATGGTGCAGCTGTAGAACTTTTGGAGGATGAGGGCCCATGACAAATCTTTTCAGCCTCCTGAGGGGGAAGAGGCGTTGTCGTGCCCTCTTCACGACCATGATATATCCTTAGTGATGTTGACACTGAGGAACTTGAAGCTCTCGACCTGCTCCACAACAGCCCTGTCGATGTGGATGGGGGCGTGCTCGGCCCTCCTTTTCCTGTAGTCCACTCTCAGCTCCTTTGTCTTACTGACATTGAGGGAGAGGTTGATGTACTGGCACCACACGGCCAGGTCTCTGACCTCCTCCCTATAGGCTGTCTCATCGTTGTCTGTGATCAGGCCTACCACCTTAGTGTCGTCTGCAAACGTAATGATGGTGTTGGAGTCGTGAGTGGCCACGACTCCGCATTCAACAACATATCACAAAACTCATCACTAAGTTAAGGACCCTGGGACTAAACACCTCCCTACGCAACTGTATCTTGGACTTCCTAACCGGCCGCCCTCAGGTGGAAAGGGTAGGTAACAACACATCCGCCATGCTGATCCTCAACACGGGGGCCCCGCAGGGGTGCGTGCTTAGTCCCCTCCTGTACTCGCTGTTCACTCATGACTGCATGGCCAGGCACGACTCAAAAACCAAGTTTGCCGATGACACACAGTGGTAGGCCTGATCACCAACAACGATGAGACAGCCTATAGGGAGATCAGAGACCTGGCCGTGTGGTGCCAGGACAACAACCTCTCCCTCAACGTGATCAAGATAAAGGAGATGATTGTGGACTACAGGAAAAGGAGGACCGAGCACGCCCCTATTCTCATCAACGGGGCTGTAGTGCAGCAGGTTGAGAGCTTCAAGTTCCTTGGTGTCCACATCACCAACAAACTATCACGGTCCAAACATAGTCGTGAAGAAGGCACGACAAAGCCTATTCCCCTCAGGAGACTGAAAAGATTTGGCATGGGTCCTCAGATCCTCAAAAGGTTTTACAGCTGCACCATCGAGAGCATCCTGACTGGTTGCATCACTGCCTGATATGGTAACTGCTCGGCGTCCGACCGCAAGGCACTACAGAGGGTAGTGCGTATGGCCCAGTACATCACTGGAGCCAAGCTTCCTGCCATCCAGGACCTGGCGGTGTCAGAGGAAGGCCCTAAAATTGTCAGACTTCAGCCACCCTAGTCATAAACTGTTCTCTCTGCTACCGCACGGCAAGCGGTACCGGAGAGCCAAGTCTAGGTCCCAAAGGCTTCTTAACAGCTTCTACCCCCAAGCCATAAGACTCATGAACAGCTGATCAAAGGGTTACCCAGACCCCTCTTTTACGCTGCTGCTACTCTCTGTTAATTATCTATGTACATATTACCTCGACTAACCGGTGCCCCCGCATATTGACTCTGTACTGGTACCCCCTGTATATAGCCTCTACATTGACTCTGTACCGGTACCCCCTGTATATAGCCTCCACATTGACTCTGTACTGGTACCCCCTGTATATAGCCTCCACATTGACTCTGTACTGGTACCCCCCTGTATATAGCCTCCACATTGACTCTGTACTGGTACCCCCTGTATATAGCCTCCACATTGACTCTGTACTGGTACCCCCCTGTATATAGCCTCCACATTGACTCTGTACTGGTACCCCCTGTATATAGCCTCCACATTGACTCTGTACCGGTACCCCCTGTATATAGCCTCCACATTGACTCTGTACCGGTACCCCCTGTATATAGCCTCCACATTGACTCTGTACTGGTACCCCCTGTATATAGCCTCCACATTGACTCTGTACCGGTACCCCCTGTATATAGTCTCCACATTGACTCTGTACCGGTACCCCCTGTATATAGCCTCCACATTGACTCTGTACTGGTACCCCCTGTATATAGCCTCCACATTGACTCTGTACCGGTACCCCCTGTATATAGTCTCCACATTGACTCTGTACCGGTACCCCCTGTATATAGCCTCCACATTGACTCTGTACTGGTACCCCCTGTATATAGCCTCCACATTGACTCTGTACTGGTACCCCCTGTATATAGCCTCCACATTGACTCTGTACCGTAACACCCTGTATATAGCCTCCACATTGACTCTGTACCGGTACCTCCTGTATATAGCCTCCACATTGACTCTGTACCGGTACCCCTGTATATAGCCTCCACATTGACTCTGTACCGGTACCCCCTGTATATAGCCTCCACATTGACTCTGTACCGGTACCCCCTGTATATAGCCTCCACATTGACTCTGTACTGGTACCCCCCTGTATATAGCCTCCACATTGACTCTGTACCGGTACCTCCTGTATATAGCCTCCACATTGACTCAGTACTGGTACCCCCTGTATATAGCCTCCACATTGACTCTGTACCGGTACCCCCTGTATATAGCCTCCACATTGACTCTGTACCGGTACCCCCCTGTATATAGCCTCCACATTGACTCAGTACCGGTACCCCCTGTATATAGCCTCCACATTGACTCTGTACCGGTACCCCCTGTATATAGCCTCCACATTGACTCTGTACTGGTACCCCCCTGTATATAGCCTCCACATTGACTCTGTACCGGTACCTCCTGTATATAGCCTCCACATTGACTCAGTACTGGTACCCCCTGTATATAGCCTCCACATTGACTCTGTACCGGTACCCCCTGTATATAGCCTCCACATTGACTCTGTACCGGTACCCCCCTGTATATAGCCTCCACATTGACTCAGTACTGGTACCCCCTGTATATAGCCTCCACATTGACTCTGTACTGGTAACCTCTGTATATTGCCTCCACATTGACTCTGTACCGGTACCTCCTGTATAAAGCCTCCACATTGACTCTGTACCGGTACCCCCTGTATATAGCCTCCACATTGACTCTGTACCGGTACCCCCTGTATATAGCCTCCACATTGACTCTGTACTGGTAACCTCTGTATATAGCCTCCACATTGACTCTGTACTGGTACCCCCTGTATATAGCCTCCACATTGACTCTGTACCGGTACCCCCTGTATATAGCCTCCACATTGACTCTGTACCGGTACCCCCTGTATATAGCCTCCACATTGACTCTGTACTGGTACCCCCTGTATATAGCCTCCACATTGACTCTGTACTGGTAACCCCTGTATATAGCCTCCACATTGACTCAGTACTGGTACCCCCTGTATATAGCCTCCACATTGACTCTGTACCGGTACCCCCTGTATATAGCCTCCACATTGACTCTGTACTGGTAACCTCTGTATATAGCCTCCACATTGACTCTGTACTGGTACCCCCTGTATATAGCCTCCACATTGACTCTGTACCGGTACCCCCTGTATATAACCTCCACATTGACTCAGTACTGGTACCCCCTGTATATAGCCTCCACATTGACTCTGTACTGGTACCCCCTGTATATAGCCTCCACATTGACTCAGTACCGGTACCCCCTGTATATAGCCTCCACATTGACTCTGTACCGGTACACCCTGTATATAGCCTCCACATTGACTCTGTACCGGTACCCCCTGTATATAGCCTCCACATTGACTCTGTACTGGTAACCCCTGTATATAGCCTCCACATTGACTCTGTACTGGTAACCTCTGTATATAGCCTCCACATTGACTCTGTACTGGTAACCTCTGTATATTGCCTTGCTATTGTTATTTTACTGCTGCTGTATAATTGTTACTTTTATTTTCAATTTTTTACTTAACACTTTTTTTGTAAAGCATTGTTGGTTAGGGGCTTGGAAGGAAGCATTTCACCTGTTGTATTCGGCGCATGTGACAAATACAATTAGATTTGATTTTGAACAGGCGCACTACGCTTGTTCAGAAGACAGGTTGTAGTTTTTAATGCCCTAATATCAGGAGCTTGCGGCCAAAAAGTTTGATTAAACAATCCAGAGACTGAAACAAATAAATCAAATTACTTAGAATTAAGGAGAACAAATCTATATACAATCCTGAAATGAGCTATAACTGTCAAATGTAAAACAAACCTTCAAACGACGTTACAAGTGAACCCTGAACACAGAAAAATGAACGGTGAATTCACGGGGTTTGACAAGTCAATGAGAAGTAAAATATCTCTTCCTTATGTTGTTCATTTAGTCGAAATCTAAAGGCACAAACTAGATTCTTAAGTAGTTAAACATATTATTACTCTAATCTCGTGAAAGTGACTAACTGACACGTTTTTCATTTTCGGTCAACAACTTTATATTGAATGAACGCGTTTGAGTTTGACGTGCTGCACATGCGCAGTTCGCTGCGAGACGACCGGTAAACCCGATAACCTGTTTCTACGCATGCGCAAAGCTAACCGTATAACCTGTTTCTACGCATGCGCATAGCTAACCGACGTAGCCATGACATCGCTTACAATAGTGACCGGGGATTTCTATTGGACAAGCAGTGTTATGCCTTATCTTCATCCGGCACCGTCTATGCTGTGTCTGTCAAGCCCCATCTTTTATTAGAAGAAGAGCTGCTGGAAGAGCTGCTGGAGGAGCTGCTGGAGGAGCTGCTGGAAGAGCTGCTGGAAGAGCTGCTGGAGGAGCTGCTGGAAGAGCTGCTGGAGGAGCTGCTGGAAGAGCTGCTGGAAGAGCTGCTGGAGGAGCTGCTGGAAGAGCTGCTGGAGGAGCTGCTGGAAGAGCTGCTGGAAGAGCTGCTGGAGAGGCTGCTGGAAGAGCTGCTGGAAGAGCTGCTGGCCTACTGACATTCACTGTATTGAAGTGGTTGTTGAACTCTGCTCGCTTGGATCAAGAGGGATACATGTATTCTCTGGTCCATTTCATACTAATATACATTGTTAGATAACTATTTGATTTCCTCCAGCGTTCAACAGAACATAATGCTTGACATGGACAAGCCACACCAGACCAGATGCTGATTGAGCAGGAATACACAGCTAACTCAAGTGATGATGTTCGGGCCTCTTCTGACTCTTTTGCAAAACACGTATCATCTTGTGTTATAATTGTAATATATGATCATTTGTTAACATTGTTGTCTGGTTTAATCGGCTAAGTTGCCTAACCACGCCGAGACATGTGAAGTGTTGTCTTCTAGCTGCCCTGTGTGTCGTGGTGTGTGTGCAAGGTAATGCGCTGGTTATTTGTCCAGCTTGTTGTCCAGACTTGGTAGCTAGAGTATGAGAGTCAAGTGAGCAACATGTAGCCAGCCTTCTAGCTAGTGTGCTAGTCAGTCAGGCTAGCTACATACCTTGATCGGTAGTTAGCTGTCTGGCTAGCAACCCGTTATATAAATCTTGCCTGCCTCTTATCGATGTAAAAACGAAACAGGTGGACGTGTTGCAGCAGGTGTAATATGTTCACTTACCTTTGCCTTTTCGAGCGGGGTGAATCTCAAGTCATACACAAAGGGGTTCCTAAATGGTGGAGCCAGTTCCTTCTTCCCATCTCCTTCCCCAGGACAGCGTCTGATGGTCGGGAACCTCATCCTCAACGAACCCGAGAGGATGGAACCTGTATCGGAAAAGCGACAGCAGCGGATCTGTTCTTATGTAAATCTCCACAACGTTGTTTTCGTGTCTGTGTCTAGCTAATTCCGCTACAGGTTATTATCTTCGTTCCCAAGAGGCTGGAGGATTAGCCGAGGATCATGTATTTGAAGTCGGGCGCTATCTTCCCTCGTACGCAGTACTGATGTTGGACCTAGAATGCCTAACTGGAGTCCCCCTTCCTGGCTGCTTCTTCACAACGCATGCGCCTAGTAGTCCAAGTTCAAATCACTTTACTTACTCAACATAAACATATACATCTCTGTCATTTAGCAGACGCTCTTATCCGGTGCGACTTACACTAGTGAGTCCATATATCTTTGTACTGGTCCCCCGTGGGAATCGAACCCACATCTCTGGCGTTGTAAGTGCCATACGCTACCAACTAAGCCACACGTGTTCTCAAATGTTTTGCTGTATTTATAACACGTTTATAAACTGTTAAATGTTTGCAGAGTTTATAAGACATTATAATAATGTGTGTAATGTTTATATTTGTCCTGTTACACACAGTCTATAATATAAATGTTTTTTCGTTGTTTTTTTGCATATTCGAACTCCCCCTGAGACACTCGCAGCGAGGAGGGTCACAGCCAGGGTCCCCGTTGTCGAGGCTACCTGCCGCCTCTATATTGGTCGGGAATTGTGTGATTCGTTATTATGGCGCTTGTCTGTTTAATCATTTTTTATTATTGATTAAATGCATTGGTGTTTCAGTCCTTGGTATTTATTGATCAGTAATTTGCACATAGCACGTTTTGTCCAGTGCCATATAATAAGTGTTTAAAATCAACACACTAGGTCTAAATGTAGTCTGTGACGTGGTACATTTCTTCACTTGGGAATCAAACATTCTACTAATCGAATAATCTAAGAGCTGAATGTATCAATATTGCAGATGTTTTTGCTCAGGATGCAATTTATGCAAATCGTGAAGCATTGTAGCAGGCAAATTATTTTCTCTAACAGTAGAAGAGATGGGAAACCTGTCCTTTTGGTTTTGCTGCTATGGCAACAGGTTACTTTCTCATTGACCCTCTTCTGCAGACTGCTAATGCAGTAGCAGCAGTACAGTATGTTTTTACATGCTGTAGGCCTACATAGCAAATGCGCAATCATTAAGCATCAGTACTGATTTAAAGGCCCAGTGCTGTCAAAAACGTCATATTCCTGTGTTTTTATATACACCGCATGTATAAAATATGAAGTCACCTGCTAACATAGACTGACCAGGTGAATCCAGGGGAGGTTGTTTGTAATGTTTTTTACAGTCAGTGTATATTTTCACACTGAGGTTGGAATAATATTGTGAAAATGATGATAATGCCCATTTAGTGTAAGACCTGTTTGAAAATACCCCCTCCACCCCCACTCAGACCACACCCAGACAGTCCTAGCTAAAATCTTGTTTGAGAAATTGCTCTTTGCTAAGAAGTAATTTTTGTTTCCTTTTGACCATTTTAATTTGTAAGGTACTTTTTGTTTTTTACCTAGAAATGATTTGATATTGAGATAAAAACGGCTGCATTGGACCTTTAAGTCTTGGGGTGATTCCCAAATCGCACCCTATCCCCTATATAGTGCACTGCTTTGGTCCAGGGATGATAGTGCACTACTTTGGTCCAGGGCCCTAGGGGATAGGGTGCCATTTGGTACTCGGATCCCAGCAAGGTATCCTTTCATTCGATGGTGATGAAGTTAACCATTGAAGAAGTTAGCCTTACTCACAAGGCAATCCTTCTAAAATTCTGGTTGGATTAGCCTACTGTTCCTTTGGAAAAACATGTTGAATGTGTTCGTTTTGATACTCAAATGAAATGAATTAGTATTGAACTTTCAACAGGTTAGATACACCTAGAATCCAAGGAAGAAGGAAGGAAGCCTATGTGTATTATTACTGCAGGTTAGACGTTGGCTTCTTGCTATAGACAGTGGGAGACATGGAGTTAGTGGGTTTATTTTGGGATGGACAGAATCAATAGAGAACAGCCTCAGGTCTGAAGAGATCAGTTCCTCAGATGTTTGCCTGGTTCTGTGTGTGTGTGTGTGTGTGTGTGTGTGTGTGTGTGTGTGTGTGTGTGTGTGTGTGTGTGTGTGTGTGTGTGTGTGTCTGTGTGTGTGTGTGTGTGTGTGTCTCTCTGTGTGTGTGTGTGTGTGTGCGTGTGTGGTGTCTGTGTCTCTGTGTGTGTGTGTGTGTGTGTGTGTGTGTGTGTGTGTGTGTGTGTGTGTCTGTGTGTGTGTCTGTGTGTGTGTGTGTGTGCGTGCGTGCGTGCGTGTGTGTGTGCTGGAGTTGCACCAGTACTCTATAGCTGACAACTGGTCCTACAGCTGTTGTATTTAAAGGATGAAGTGAAATGCCAGACCTGTGAAATGAGTTACCATAATGTCTCACAGTGATTTATGCTCATTTGACAACACTGATATAATTTCTGAGATGAAATGAGACATCATGACAATTACACTACACTAGTGTACATAGTTAAAGATATTTCGAGAGAGTGGACGATCTGTTCATTGTAATATGGTACAGTTCAAGAATTACATAATAATCATTTGGATAGTTTGGTGTAGTATTTGGTAGGCATATATTATTACTGAACAATTTCAACAATTTTTACTGAGTTACGGTTCATATAAGGAAATCAGTCCATTTAAATTAATTCATTAGGCTCTAATCTATCGATTTCACTTGACTGGGCAGGGTCACAGCCAGAGCCAGCCAATCTGAATGAGTTTTTTTCTCCACAAAAGGGATTTATTACAGACAAAAATACTCCTTGGTTTCATCAGCTGTTCTGTTGGCTGGCCTCAGACCATCACGGAGGTGAAGAAGCCGGATGTGGAGGTCCTGGGCTGGCGTAGTTACACATGGTCTGTGGTTGTGAGAAATGAACATTAAATTCTCTGGCAATAGAACTGGTGGACATTCCTGCAGTCAGCATGCCAATTGCACGCTCCCATAAAACTTGAGACATCTGTGGCATTGTGTTGTGTGACGGAACTGCACATTTTAGAGTGGCCTTTTATTGTCCCCATTTTATTGTCCCAGGGACAAGGTGCACCTGTGTAATGATCATGCTGTTTAATCAACTTCTTGATATGCCACACCTGTCAGGTGGACAGATTATCTTGGCAAAGGAGAAATGCTCAGGGATGTAAAGATATTTGTGCACAAAATTGGAGAGAAAACATTTTGGGGATATTTTACGTCAGGTCATGAAACATGGGACCAACACTTTACATGTTGCGTGTATATTTTTGTTCAGTATATTTGGACTCTGTATCAGTGTCTTTGAATGGTGCAGAACCCCCCCCCCCCCAAAAAAAAAAAACTGGAATGTTATTTTCTTAGTATTTCATATTCACTGATCTCAATCCATGCATTTTTTCTTTGAGTTTTTAAAAATCAGTGTTCAAATCTATTTTTATACTACCTATCAGCCTGTGGTTCAAGTGCACACCACTATAAAAGTGGTGTGCATTTAGAGTGACTTCTAGAACGATCTAGAATATAGAAGAACAAACACCCCAAAAATCCCATCTCAACTCAATGCTGTCATCTCGTGGTATGTTTTATAAACTGCAGAAAATAGGCTCACGCTAATTTTTTTGACATGTTTTGCATATTTTGTGGTTGTTTGGGATTTGTGGTTCAGTTAGTTTGTGGTATTTTGTGGTTGTTTGACATTGTTTAATGTATTGATTGAGTGGACTGTGCCTGCCTTGGATTGCCCAGAAGATCAAAGGCAGCATCACCAGTCCTTGGCTAACCAGCTTTCATGTCTGTAATTTGGCAGCTTTTGTGGTTGATAGTCGTTTGTAGCTGTTTTGGGTTGTTTGTGGTAGTTGTTTTGGGTTGTTTGTAGTAGTTGTTTTGGGTTGTTTGTAGTAGTTGTTTTGAGTTGTTTGTAGTAGTTGTTTTGGGTTGTTTGTAGTAGTTGTTTTGGGTTGTTTGTAGTAGTTGTTTTGGGTTGTTTGTAGTTTGTGGTAGCTGTTTTGGGTTGGTTGTGGTAGTTATGTTGTGGTTGTATAGAGCAGCAAGCTTTGTATGAGGACCTGATGTTAAGCCTGAGTTAAGAGGCCTAAAATCCATACCTTTAGTAAAGAGGCCTACATTTTTATTTTGTCTTTTTATTTAACCTTTATTTAACTAGGCAAGTCAGTTAAGAACAACTTCTTATCTACCAAAAGGCGAAAGGCCTCCTGTGGGGATGGGGGCTGGGATTAAAAATATAAATAAATAAAATAAAATATAGGACTAAACACACATCACGACGAGAGAGAAAACAAAACACTACATAGAGAGACTTAAAACAACAACATAGCAAAGCAACAACACATGACAACACAGCATAGTAGCAACACAACATGACAACAACTTGGTAGCAATACAACATGGCAGCAGCACATCATGGTAGCAGCACAAAACAGGGTACAAATATCATTGGGCACAGACAACAGCACAAAGGGCAAGAAGGTAGAGACAACAATACATCACGCAAAGCAGCCACAACTGTCAGTAAAAATGTCCATGATTGAGTCTTTGAATGAAGAGATTGGGATAAAAATGTCCAGTTTGAGTGTTTGTTTCAGCTCGTTCCAGTCGCTAGCTAGCTAAAGCCCATACCTTTAGTGAAGAGGCCTAAACCCATACCTTTAGTGAAGAGGCCTAAAACCCATACCTTTAGTGAAGAGGCCTAAACCCCTACCTTTAGTGAAGAGGCCTAAACCCATACCTTTAGTGAAGAGGCCTAAAACCCATACCTTTAGTGAAGAGGCCTAAACCCCTACCTTTAGTGAAGAGGCCTAAACCCATACCTTTAGTGAAGAGGCCTAAACCCATACCTTTAGCGAAGAGGCCTAAAACCCATACCTTTAGTGAAGAGGCCTAAACCCATACCTTTAGTGAAGAGGCCTAAAACCCATACATTTAGTGAAGAGGCCCAAGTTAAGAGGCCTAAAACCTATACCTTTAGTGAAGAGGCCCAAGTTAAGAGGCTGGAACCCCATACCTTTTCAACTCCAATCAAACTACATAGGTTTGCAACCAGGAGTCAACCACAGAATGAACAGGGTACAGCAGAGTTTGTGAACCCACCGGAGTACATTCCGTCATCCAAAGTTAGAGGTGCAGCGGCCACATTCAAATATGTTGTGCTAGTAGGCCTATATTTATTTTAACAACGGTTAACTTTCCAGCTAGTGCCAAACCGATAAACACAGTCTAAAAAATATGTTTTAAAAGAAACGAACAGCACTTGATTTAATGGTCAATTCCACGGTAACGGAACTACACTTCGACTCAGATTTTTCACTTAAAAAAAAATGTATATCAAACAAAAAAACATTGATTTCAAAGTTTAACAAACCATACAACTCTATGCACAAGGACTACTTTGAACAATTTACACAGGAAATGTCACAAAAACTGTTACTGGAAGAACTGTGCAGATCCAAACGTTTGTTAACACAATTACGGTAAAATCTCCCTCCGTTTTTCTTTTAATTCGACCATGTTTTCCAAACATTTTTAAATATCTGCTCTGAATTAAGATTCATTAAGATGTCTGCAGAACGTGACACCTACCTTGAATTTTTTGTACTTTTTATCTTGGTTATTGAACTACAGTAATTGAAGTGGATTTCCATCTGGTAATGGAATTACGGTAACAGAATTAAATCATGGATCCCTGATCTTTACTATACAGAAATGCATAATTATGGATATGACTATCTGTCTCTGCATGGTGAGGTATCCTGAACAGCATTCAATGGAAAACCACTCACATCAAAAAAATCCCACTTGTGTTTGTGACCTCTATGATTTCCCATTGTAGATAACTCAATTGCCATAATTACATTACTGATTTTGAGGTAACTCTGTTACCGATTTGAATTACATGTTTTAATAATTTAATAATTCATAAACAAACTTGATTTCAGTAAAAACACTATAACTAATTGGTGGGTCTACCTTTCTTTCCATGAACTTTCATTATCCCTTCCCTCCTCATGAGGGAGAGAAATGTAAAAATGTCTTAAATGGTCAATCAGCCGTTGCTACATCCATTTGTTTTACTTATAAATGAATGATATGTACCTTGAATAAAATAACTTTCAAATACCTCGTGATCTTAGTTCACCTGTCGCACCCCATCAGAACCCAAAATATAAGATTATTTTAGTCCAATGTAAACAAACACTATATAGCCTCAAAGCATAGTTAAAACATAGTTAGGTCTGTCTATAAATGTGAAAGCGATAACATTTCTCCAGACCAAGCTTTTTACTGAAACCAGGGGCGGGGAGGCCGCTTTGTTATTGTTTCTACTGCTGTTTGCTGCTTTAAAGATATGTGGGTTTTTGGTAAAGGAATTTCAAGGCATAAGGCAATGTTTACGGAAGGCAAATCATTTTGTTTATATTAGTTGGTAGGGGTCTTCACGTCAACATAATTGTGTTTTGATATATTTCAAATACATTTTAAGACTTTTTATTTCTGGTAAATGTTTTTCAAATACCCATTTTCCATCTGTTTGACCAGAAATCAAAGCCTTTGCTTATTCCAATTTTTGGGGATGGAAAATGGTTGAAAAAAATGTAGATATGACTTAATTTCAATAGACTCTTAGCTTTCATTTGACAAGCAATTTGACATGGTCCTGAACTTCACGTTGGTGCTCATGGGTCCTTTTTCAGATTGAAATGCCCTTATCTGTCTCTATTGGAATGTTGTACTCCAGTCCAGTGTGAGTTTATAAATGGGTGGATTGATGATTCCAGAGGAGGTTTATGTTTAGCAGGAGACTAGGCTAGGCCATACAGCTTCCGGTTGATAAATTTGCACACAAAACAATATTCCACAACTTCAACTTCCAAAGGTTCCAAAAGGAAATTACATTAAATTAAACAATACAATACCAAACAAGCCACGAGAAACGGTTCAAAACGACCATCTCAACTTCACCAGACCCGCATACAGATCAGCGGAACAGAACTTTCGCTTCAGCCATTGGCTGGCGCCACTTCTTCTTCGTGTGAATTTCCGGTAGACTTGAGGATTTTTTTTATGTATTGCTGCCTTTCTCCGTTCAGAATGTTAATAATTCCACATGATTGATTAAACATATTTCAATTAAAAGGGAAATGTGCACGGTAAAAAAAATATATATATATTTTCACAACCCACTATAACCCATAAAAGCAAAAGAGCCACTCGTCCCAGTCCTTTTCCCTAACCGTTCCTACGCCTGGTCACCGGACTGGGAGGACGTGACTTCTTCCAACACCTCGTTTAATACAACCACCGATTTCCCCCTCATTTGTGTTGCTCAACTCAGCGTGAATGTGCCAACTGAAGTTCATGTTTCTGTACAATGCGCAACACATATTAGGAAAAGTCGGTGGTTGTATGCGATAAAGTGTTTTATTTTAATTATACACTTCAGCACCCCAGTTGTACAGGACAAACAGGTACAGGTAAGCGTTTTTATTACAATCTATTGATGTTGACTCGGTGTTGTCGCTAGTAACTCCATCTCGGTGTAAAGAGAACCGGTGTTGTCGCCAGTAACTCCGTCTCGGTGTAAAGAGAACCGGTGTTGTCGCCAGTAACTCCGTCTCGGTGTAAAGAGAACCGGTGTTGACGCTAGTAACTCCGTCTCGGTGTAAAGAGAGCCGGTGTAACTCCGTCTCGGTGTAAAGAGAACCGGTGTTGACGCTAGTAACTCCGTCTCGGTGTAAAGAGAACCGGTGTTGACGCTAGTAACTCAGTCTCGGTGTAAAGAGAACCGGTGTTGACGCTAGTAACTCCGTCTCGGTGTAAAGAGAACCGGTGTTGTCGCTAGTAACTCCGTCTCGGTGTAAAGAGAGCCGGTGTAACTCCGTCTCGGTGTAAAGAGAACCGGTGTTGACGCTAGTAACTCCGTCTCGGTGTAAAGAGAGCCGGTGTAACTCCGTCTCGGTGTAAAGAGAACCGGTGTTGACGCTAGTAACTCCGTCTCGGTGTAAAGAGAACCGGTGTTGTCGCTAGTAACTCCGTCTCGGTGTAAAGAGAACCGGTGTTGTCGCTAGTAACTCCGTCTCGGTGTAAAGAGAACCGGTGTAACTCCGTCTCGGTGTAAAGAGAACCGGTGTTGACGCTAGTAACTCTGTCTCGGTGTAAAGAGAGCCGGTGTAACTCCGTCTCGGTGTAAAGAGAACCGGTGTTGTCGCCAGTAACTCCGTCTCGGTGTAAAGATAACCGGTGTTGACGCTAGTAACTCTGTCTCGGTGTAAAGAGAGCCGGTGTAACTCCGTCTCGGTGTAAAGAGAACCGGTGTTGTCGCCAGTAACTCCGTCTCGGTGTAAAGAGAACCGGTGTTGAGCGGTCCTCAGCCGGGGGTCGGGTTGGTGAGCGCTGCGGGATTCAGCAGGACTCATTCCTGCCTGTTTCTACGACATTTAGCTCATCGCCCATAGTTTGTTTTCAGATCATTTTAAGAAAGTTCGTTCCTGGAGTCTCGCAGCCTGGCAAGTCTATGTGAAGACAGGTAAATTAGCTACTAGTTAAACGTTGGCTACTAGTTAAACGTTGGCTATCTAGGTAAGCTAACGTTGGTTAGCTCGCATTTTCAGCTAGCCAGCCAGGTAGTGAGATGGCTAGCTAATTAGCTAGCTACAGCCAGTATGACTTGTTTACACGGTTAGCTACCAGCTGTTAGTTTAATATTATCTGATATGTAGTTAAATAACAATGGTAAATGACAAGCTGTATGTTTTTAACATATCGTTAGCTATCTAACGCGTTAGCTACGTTAGTCAAGGAACCGCAAACTAACCCACATAACTAGCCAGTTAGTTAAAAACATTTTAACGTAGCTTTGTAACGTTAGCTAGTGGCTAGTTCGTCTTTCCAACAAACTGTCGCATCTTTTAGCAGCATGAACATGATGGTTAAATCATGTCGTGGGACATTCTGCACAGGCCAGCCAGCTACAGTGCTGCGACAGTGATGCCCTTCCTCTGGTTTTCACCATCACCCCACGGTCCCCATCAACTCCAGTGATATAATCACAGCAGATAATACGGTATGTTTGTATAAATCAGTTGTATTATTAGGTAGCTAGCAGGCACAATCTGTCATCAGAAAATGAACACAGAACTCAGATGTCCTGGTGTCTGTTATCCTCTGGTCGAATTTGTCATTGGCATCACAGTGAGGGGTAATACTCAGCCAGCACAGCAGTATTTCCCTTTACATAGAGCCGTGATACTACTGAGTCAGGATTTCTGTCCCAAATGGCTAACTATTCCCTATTTAGTGCACTATTTTTATTTTATTTACCACAACCAATAGAGTTGTGGACAAAAGTAGTGTACTATATTGGAAATGAGGTGCCATTTGGGATGGAAACGCACTGCTGTGCTGCATACAGTATTTTGCCATAAGGTGATTGTGTGGTTTGGACACGCTTGAGTGGATAGCTGACACACAGAACAATCACTTTCTGTTCTCATGGATCACTTGTTTTGTTTTCTGGAAGATTTTCCATCTTGGCTAACGTTTCTAATGTTTACACTAACCGCACATTAGGCTAGTCGTTGGCTTGACATTAGGTACTGTAGATAGTGTACTGTAGGTTAGGGACTGTAGATGGTGTACTGTAGGTTAGGGACTGTAGATGGTGTACTGTAGGTTAGGGACTGTAGATGGTGTACTGTAGGTTAGGGACTGTAGATGGTGTACTGTAGGTTAGGGACTGTAGATGGTGTACTGTAGGTTAGGGACTGTAGATGGTGTACTGTAGGTTAGGGACTGTAGATGGTGTACTGTAGGTTAGGGACTGTAGATGGTGTACTGTAGGTTAGGGACTGTAGATGGTGTACTGTAGGTTAGGGACTGTAGGTTAGGGACTGTAGATGGTGTACTGTAGGTTAGGGACTGTAGGTTAGGGACTGTAGATGGTGTACTGTAGGTTAGGGACTGTAGATGGTGTATGTACAGTACCTTCAGAAAGTATTCTCACCCCTTGACTTTTCCCACATTTTTGTTGTTACAGTTTGAATTTAAAATGGATTAAATTGAGATTTTGTGGCACTGGCCTACACAAAATACTCCATAATGTCAGTTGAATTGTTTTTTTAAAAGCTGACATGTCTTGAGGCAATAAGTATTCAACCCTTTTGTTATGGTAAGCTTAAATATGTTTGAGTACAAATGTGCTTAACAATTCACATAAGTTGCATGGACTCTGTGTGCAATAATAGTGTTTAACATGATTTTTGTATGACTTCCTCATCTCTGTACCAAACACGTACAATTATCTGTAAGGTCCCTCAGTCGAGCAGTGAATTTCAAACACTGATTCAACCACAAAGACCAGGGAGGTTTTCCAATGCCTCACAAAGAAGGGCACCTATTGGTAGATGGGTAAAAAAAAGCAGACATTGAATATCCCTTTGAGCCTGGAGAAGTTATTAATTACACTTTGGATGGTGTATCAAAACACCCAGCCACTACAAAAAATACAGGGGTCCTTCCTAACTCAGTTGCCGGAGAGGAAGGAAACCATTCAGGGATTTCACCATGACGACAATGGTGACTTTATAACAGTTAGAGTTTAATGGCTGTGATAGGAGAAAACTGAGGATGAATCAACATTGTAGTTACTCCTTAATACTAATCTAATTGAAAGCGTGAAAGGAAGGAAGCCTGTACGGAACAAGGATCTTCCAAAACATGCATCCTGTTTGCAACAAGGCACTAAAGTAATAACTGCAAAAAATGTGGCAAAGCAACACATTTTTTGTCCTGAATACAAAGGGTTATGTTGTGGGCAAATCAATATTAGATTTGCCACCAATACTCCTTATAGGACACATCACTGCACTCTATACTCCTCTGTAAACTGAGTGGCTGCTGCCAACATACTGACTCAACTGAAGCACTTTAATAATGGGAAAATTGATGCAATCAATTTATCACTTGCCACTTTTTATATTATTTATATTAGATAATGTTTACATAACCTACATTATTCATCTCATATGTATATACTGTACACCATACCATCTACTGCATCTTGCCATCCTGATGTAATGTATCACTAGCCACCTTAAACAATGCTGCTTTATATGTTTTCATAACCTACATTACTCATCTCATATGTATATACTGTACTCTATACCATCTACTGCATCTTGCCTATGCCGTTCGGCCATCACTCATTTATATATTTTTATGTACATATTCTTATTCATTCCTTTACACTTGTGTGTTTTATAAGGTAGTTGTTGTGGAATTGGTAGATTACTTGTTAGATATTACTGCACGGTCGGAACTAGAAGCACAAGCATTTCGCTACACTTGCATTAGCATCTGCTAACCACGTGTATGTGACAAATACATTTGATTTTGATTTGATAAACTGGTCATCTCTGTATACCTGTCGCAAGACCCACTAGGTGATGCTTATTTATAAAACACTCTTAGGTCCCCCCCCCCCATATTTGAGATATCTACTGCAGCCCTCATCTTCCACATACAACACCAGTTCTGACAGTCACATTCTGTTAAAGGTCCCCAAAGCACACACATCCCTGGGTCGCTCCTCTTTTCAGTTTGCTGCAGCCAGTGACTGGAACGAGCTGCAACAAACACTCAAACTGGACAGTTTTATCTTAATATCTTCACTCAAAGACACAATCATGGACACTCTTACTGACAGTTGTGGCTGCTTTGTGTGATGTATTGTTGTCTCTACCTTCTTGCCCTTTGTGCTGTTGTCTCTGCCCGATAATGTTTTATACCATGTTTTGTGCTGCTGCCATGTTGTGTTGCTACCATGCTGTGTTGTTGTCTTAGGTCTCTTTATGTAGTGTTGTCTCTCTCTCGTCGTGATGTGTGTTTTGTCCTATATTTATATATTTCTTTATTTTTAATCCCAGCCCCCGTCCCCGGATCAGGCCTTTTGGTAGGTCGTCATTGTAGATAAGAATTTGTTCTTAACTGACTTGCCTAGTTAAATAAAGGTTCAATCAATAAACTACACATTGCTGAGTACCACTCCATGTTTTCAAGCATGGTGGTGGCTGCATCATGTGTCATGTTATTGGTGTGCTTGTCATCGGCAAGGACTGGGGAGTTTTTAGGATAAAAAGAAACGGAACAGAGTTAAGCACAGACAAAATCCTGGAGGAAAACCTGGTTCAGTCTGCTTTCCAACACACTGAGACAAATTCACCTTTCAGCAGGACAATAACCTGAAAACAAGGCCACATCTATACTGGAGTAGCTTTACCACGAAGACATTGAATGTTCCTGAGTGGCGTAGTTGGTTTTGACTTAGAACGTCTAAAATATATGGCAAGACTTGAAAATGGCTGTCTAGCAATGATCAACAACCAACTTGACAGAACTTGAAGAATTTTAAAAAGAATAATGTGCAAATATTGTACAATCAAGGTGTGTAAAGGTCTTAGAGACTTACCCAGAAAGCCTCACAGCTGTAATCACTGCCAAATGGGATTCAAACATGTATTGACTCGGGTGTGAATACTTACGTACATTAGAAATGTCTGTATTTTCAGTATCAATAAATGTGCAAAAATTGTAAGAACATGTTTTTACTTTGTCATTACGGGGTAAATTGTAAGAACATGTTTTCACTTTGTCATTATAGGGTAAATGTACAGTGTTACAGTATTCTATCTCTACTGAAGTGTACACTGAATGTGCCAGTACTTTCTCACAGTCGTACCACTTCTTCCCTTTCTGCCCACAGCATGCGGTGACTGTGAGGCAGGCCCCATCCTGAGTCTGTACGATGAAGAGCCCAGTGCACAGGTCTGTTTGTGTGACTACAGGGCCTGAGTGAATGTGGGTCTTTCTAGAAGCTAGGGTACCCCTGAGGATTTCCTACACTGGACAACTTGTTACAGCTGTTGATCTGTCATTGATAATAATCTGGCAATTGTTTTCATGTCATTAAATTAAGATAGGGCTCCTGAGTGTGCGCGGCGGTCTAAGGCCCTGCATCACGCTCGGGAGCCCTAAGGCCCTGCATCACGCTCGGGAGCCCTAAGGCCCTGCATCACGCTCGGGAGCCCTAAGGCCCTGCATCACGCTCAGGAGCCCTAAGGCCCTGCATCACGCTCGGGAGCCCTAAGGCCCTGCATCACGCTCGGGAGCCCTAAGGCACTGCATCTCAGTGCTAGAGGCGTCACTACAGACCCTGGTTCAGCGGTCTAAGGCACTGCATCTCAGTGCTAGAAGCGTCACTACAGACCCTGGTTCAGCGGTCTAAGGCACTGCATCTCAGTGCTAGAAGCGTCACTACAGACCCTGGTTCGATTCCAGGCTGTGATTGGGAGTCCCATAGAGCGGCACACAATTTGCCCAGTGTCGTTAGGGTTTGGCCAGGGTAGGCCGACATTGTAAATAAGAATTTGTAATCAACTGACTTTCCTAGTTAAATAAATACAAATATATGGGGGGAATCATAGCTATATTAAATACGATTCATGACTTGATTAACCCTTTATCATGGTTGGTATCTTGATGGATTTGTCAAATCATGTGACATGAAACATGACTTTTCTGTCCATGCATTTATAGCAGTGTAAGCTGTCGTTTTTATATCATGTATTAATTAGATATTAAACATGAACCCTGTAAGGATACTGGATCTGTTATATAATATATTAAACAATCAGTTTAAATTAAACATGAACCCCGTTTGTGAGAGAGCCTGGAATCGTCTGTAGTGACGCCTCTAGCACTGAGATGCAGTGCCTTAGACCGCTGCGCCACTCGGGAGACCCCTAAATGTAATAATAATTTGAATATCAATGCATTTGCAAGGCCTAAACAATTCATTATTCTTAGTGGTAATGGCCTACCTATTTTTTTTTTTTACATGTTTTGCATGTTTTTTTGAGGGGGGGGGATTCTAAACTCAGCAGAAAAAGAAAGGGTCCTGAAAAAGGGACATGTCTTTCAAAGATAATTCGTAAAAATCCAAATAACTTCACAGATCTTCATTGTAAAGGGTTTAAACACTATTTCCCATGCTTGTTCAATGGGAGGGTGAGGGCTAGAGCCATTCCCCCCAGAAATGTCTGGGAAGTTGCAGGTGCAATGGTAGAAGAGTGGGGTAACATCTCACAGCAATAACTGGCAAATCTGGTGCAGTCCATGAGGAGGAGATGCACTGCAGTACTTAATGCAGCTGGTGGCCACGCCAGATACTGACAGTTACCTTTGATTTTGACACCTTTGTTCAGGGACACATTATTCCATTTCTGTTAGTCACATGTCTGTGGAACTTGTTCAGTTTGTCTCAGTTGTTGGATCTTGTTATGTTCATACAAACATTTACACATGTTAAGTTTGCTGAAAACAAACGCAGTTGACAGTGAGGGGACCTTTTTTTTTTGCTGAGTTTATATTAGGCACCATGTACAATTGTATAACATTGAGGTCCTTGAAAATTACAATGAAGTGCTTTTAAAAAGTCCTTGAATTTGACTTGCCATGTGTCTGTATGAACCCCGCTTAAAGAATGTATAGTCTCAGTCCTGTGTTGTATAGGTGGAGTTATGGGCCAGTTTATATTCACGTGTTCCTCTGAGTATACATGTGAAACTGCATTCAAATCAGTTTTTATTTTAGTTTCAAACTATTTAAAAAATAAAAAAAATGGATCCCAATGGCCTCATTATTTCTACAAAGACCCATGTGTGTAAAGTAATGTATTTGTTACAGCAGGTATGAATGAATAACTTGTTGTTGTCCAGGTGTAGGGACGTGGAGAGGCAGGCTGCCTGCCTGCAGACTGAGCAGCCGTGTGTCCCCGTCTCCCAGCATGACCCCAGCAGCATGTGGTTTATCAGGTAGCCTAGTTACATTTACATGTTTATCCTTTTAGCAGCCAGAGTGACTTACAGTAGTGGGTGCATATGTTTTCGTACTGGGTACAAATACATTCTGGTAACTTTCCCAAGTTTACCTGGATTCCTGGATTTCCTGCTTATTTCAACCTAATTCCAGGAATCTTCCAGAAACCCTAAACCTAGTCTTTGTAATGAGAGGTCATGGTAGATGACTGACCTGGTCTTGTCTAGGTGATGATGTATTTGTGTATAGGCCTATATTGTCTGTATTTTCTGATTTGTAATGAATGTGAAGTACCTTTTGTTGAAGTGCTCAGTGCACAAGCACGTCTTACCCAGGCTGTCCATTCTAGCTGCCCACCTGGTGATAACGAGCACGTCTTACCCAGGCTGTCCATTCTAGCTGCCCACCTGGTGATAACTAGCACGTCTTACCCAGGCTGTCCATTCTAGCTGCCCACCTGGTGATAACGAGCACGTCTTACCCAGGCTGTCCATTCTAGCTGCCCACCTGGTGATAACGAGCACGTCTTACCCAGGCTGTCCATTCTAGCTGCCCACCTGGTGATAACGAGCACGTCTTACCCAGGCTGTCCATTCTAGCTGCCCACCTGGTGATAACGAGCACGTCTTACCCAGGCTGTCCATTCTAGCTGCCCACCTGGTGATAACGAGCACCACATAGGAAATAAGTCAGCTGACTTCATAAAAAATAATTAAGTATATATTTCAATGTATGTATTTTATTTGATTTTTTTTTACTCAAATAGCTGAGGCAACTTTATGTATTTTTTTTTTTAAAATGTGTGTATTAAAATGATTTCATCCATTCATTCAGGGATGCGTGTGGCATCGTGTGCGGGGTCATCACCTGGATGTTGGTGTTCTATGCGGAGTTTGTTGTGCTCTTCGTCATGCTGTTGCCTTCTAAAAACCTGACCTATAGCTTAGTCAACGGGACTGTGTTCAACACTCTGGCCTTCCTGGCTCTCGCCTCTCACTTCAGGGCCATGTGCACCGACCCTGTGAGTTGTTGAAACTGAACACACACTATACACTGTGCTGACTGTACACTTTACACACGACACTGGGCTCTGTAAACTTCACATGCTGGTGTTCTCTGGGTTGTGTTCAGTTGGGCACAACACCGTACGTAGAAAAATGTTTTGAAACAGTTAAAGGAAAAGGAGAGTTTTGTTGTTGTTGGGATAAGTTCAGGTAGTGGCTGTCTCTCTGTTCGATTCAAAAGGTTTCCTCCTGTGCCTAACTGAACATGACCTTACTCACATATATCAAGTTGTTATTGTCAATGGTACTAGTACTGTTAAATGCCTTTCTTGCTGGCTCTTTCCCAACAATGCAGTAGTACAAGAAAACCAAAAAACACGAGAAAGTAAGTTAGCTATATACAGGGTCCGTTCCAGGGCCTGCTGCTGGAAAAACATGTGTTATGGCTTTACACCCCCTGCTATAATGTGGATGAAGAGTTACCTGTCTAACAGAACACAGAGGGTGTTTAATGGAAGCCTCTCAAATATAATCCAGAGAGAATCAGGAATTCCCCAGGGCAGCTGTCTAGGCCCCTTACTTTTTCAATACTAACAACATTCCACTGGCTTTGAGTAAAGCCAGTGTGTCAATGTATGCAGATGACTATACACGTCAGCTACTACAGAAACTGAAATGACTGCAACACTTAAAGAGCTGCAGTTAGTTTCAGAATGGGTGGCAAGGAATGAGTTAGTCCCAAATATTTCAAAAACTTAAAGCATTGTATTTGGGACAAATCATTCACTAAACCTTGTGCTGTTACCTTGACCGGAAGTTTCAGAAAAGCCCAGAAAATTGCGGTTACGAGAGTCCTGTTGATAGCAAATCCACAATCAGATGTGGCCGGTTTTCTATTCGCTTTAATCTCGCCAGCGCTCCCTTCTCCTGCCTCTCTTTCACCTGCATTTTCTCTTGGATAGCCTGAAAATTGGGTCGGAATTACACAAATATCCCAGGACAGATGAGTCGATGTTGAAGCCGGAATTCAGGTTAGTAACTGCCGATCTGATGTTCAGAAGTTCTTGTCGATCATAAGTAAAAAATCACAAAATAGCAAAGTTGGGTCAGAGCTCGCAAGACCGCAGCCAATACAGTAATGTGCCATCTTCAACTTAAAGCACATCAATATTTTATAACACTGCCTGACCACTGCAACAGTAGACCCCATTTGTTGAGCCAACAGGTGAGTCATGATAAGTCATCATGTCAACTCATTGCTCTGTCTGTCCTATAGGGAGCTGTGCCAACAGGAAATGCCACTAAAGAGTACATCGAGAGTCTTCAGCTGAAGCCGGGACAGGTGGTCTACAAGTGTCCCAAGTGCTGCAGCATCAAGCCTGACCGGGCACACCACTGCAGGTAGGATGACCCAGCACATCTCTTTGAATGGCTGGCTCACATCACTGCAGGTAGGATGACGCAGCACATCTCTTTAAATGGCTGGCTCACATCACTGCAGGTAGGATAACGCAGCACATCTCTTTGAATGGCTGGCTCACATCACTGCAGGTACTGTCCCAGAGAACAGAAGACACTGCAGGTAGGGTAACCATGACTGATACTGTCCCAGAGAACACTGCAGGTAGAGTAACCCTGACTGACACTGTCCCAGTTAGCTGAGGGAGACTGTCTGCTGAACACTGTGACTTTAGGACATCTTGCTGAGATACAGGGACTTTTTAGTTGTTGTTCATTAGTTCTCTCTCTCTCTCCATGGATTTCCCCCTCCATACTAGTGTGTGTAAGCGCTGCATACGGAAGATGGACCACCACTGTCCCTGGGTTAACAACTGTGTGGGAGAGAACAACCAGAAGTACTTTGTGCTCTTCACAGTACGTACCAGTGTATACTTTACATACTGGAACATTCCATACTGTAGACACCATTACACCTTCAGCCTGCTACAATAACACAGACAAGTACCTTCTTTTTCAAGTTATGAATTAAGATGTTTAGGTTGTCAAATGCCCTGAAAGTGACTTACAGTTTGTGTGATTACGTTCAATACCCGCCCATCTCGTGGGAAACTGTTCCATAGTCGCCCATCTCGTGGGAATCTGTTCCATAGCCGCCCATCTCGTGGGAAACTGTTCCATAGCCGCCCATCTCGTGGGAAACTGTTCCATAGCCGCCCATCTAGTGGGAAACTGTTCCATAGCCGCCCATCTCGTGGGAAACTGTTCCATAGCCGCCCATCTCGTGGGAAACTGTTCCATAGTCGCCCATCTCGTGGGAAACTGTTCCATAGTCGCCCATCTCGTGGGAAACTGTTCCATAGCCGCCCATCTCGTGGGAAACTGTTCCATAGCCGCCCATCTCGTGGGAAACTGTTCCATAGTCGCCCATCTCGTGGGAAACTGTTCCATAGTCGCCCATCTCGTGGGAAACTGTTCCATAGCGCCCATCTAGTGGGAAACTGTTCCATAGCACCCATCTCGTGGGAAACTGTTCCATAGCGCCCATCTAGTGGGAAACTGTTCCATAGCACCCATCTCGTGGGAAACTGTTCCATAGCCCCACTCTAGTGGGAAACTGTTTCCATAGCACCCATCTCGTGGGAAACTGTTCCATAGCACCCATCTCGTGGGAAACTGTTTCCATACGCACCCATCGCGTGGGGAAACGTTCCCATAGCGCCCATCTAATGGGGAAAACTGAATGGGGAAACTGTTCCATAGCCGCCCATCTAGTGGGAAACTGTTCCATAGTCGCCCATCTAGTGGGGAAACTGTTCCATAGTCGCCCATCTAGTGGGGAAACTGTTCCATAGTCGCCCATCTAATGGGAAACTGTTCCATAGCCGCCCATCTAATGGGGAAACTGTTCCATAGCCGCCCATCTAATGGGGAAACTGTTCCATAGTCGCCCATCTAGTGGGGAAACTGTTCCATAGTCGCCCATCTAATGGGAAACTGTTCCATAGCCGCCCATCTAATGGGGAAACTGTTCCATAGCCGCCCATCTAATGGGAAACTGTTCCATAGCGCCCATCTAATGGGGAAACTGTTCCATAGTCGCCCATCTAATGGGGAAACTGTTCCATAGCGCCCATCTAATGGGGAAACTGTTCCATAGCGCCCATCTAATGGGGAAACTGTTCCATAGTCGCCCATCTAATGGGGAAACTGTTCCATAGCGCCCATCTAATGGGGAAACTGTTCCATAGTCGCCCATCTAATGGGGAAACTGTTCCATAGTCACCCATCTAATGGGGAAACTGTTCCATAGTCGCCCATCTAATGGGGAAACTGTTCCATAGCGCCCTGTCTTACCATGAGTCTGTGTGTTCCAGATGTACATTGCACTCATCTCTCTCCACTCTCTGGTGATGGTAGTCTTCCACTTCCTGTACTGCTTCGAAGATGATTGGACAAGTAAGTGCTTTTGACCTTTTTTTTTTTACCTGGCTTCTCATTGGTTTGATCTAGATCTCATGATAACACAATGATCTTTCAATCAGCTCCTGTCAACCATAACAATGGTGTCTGGTTATGTTCTGAAGTATTTCAGATGAGGCCATACCCGCCCATCTCATGGAAAACTGTTCCAGTTACCCGCCCATCTCATGGCTATACTGTCCCCTACCCGCCCATCTCATGGCTAAACTGTCCCATACCCGCCCATCTCATGGCTATACTGTCCCCTACCCGCCCATCTCATGGCTAAACTGTCCCATACCCGCCCATCTCATGGCTAAACTGTCCCATACCCGCCCATCTCATGGCTAAACTGTCCCATACCCGCCCATCTCATGGCTAAACTGTCCCATACCCGCCCATCTCATGGCTAAACTGTCCCATACCCGCCCATCTCATGGCTAAACTGTCCCATACCCGCCCATCTCATGGCTAAACTGTCCCATACCCGCCCATCTCATGGCTAAACTGTCCCCTACCCGCCCATCTCATGGCTAAACTGTCCCCTACCCGCCCATCTCATGGCTAAACTGTCCCCTACCCACCCATCTCATGGCTAAACTGTCCCATACCCGCCCATCTCATGGCTAAACTGTCCCATACCCGCCCATCTCATGGCTAAACTGTCCCATACCCGCCCATCTCATGGCTAAACTGTCCCATACCCGCCCATCTTCTGTCGGGCGCTGTGCGCGGCCGTTATGTGGAGGTTGTTTAAACCCAGAAGCTCAGAATATGGAGTCGCCTTGTTTCCACATAGTGTACAGCTCTGCAGTTCTACAGTATGTTGCTCAGTTAGTGTACGACTGTCTGTGTGTGATTTAAACCCTGCATATTGTTCAATTTGAAAAGCCCCAAAAAGTTTATTGGCACATTGACCCATGACGCGTGCCGTAGTTTAAAAACTCTGTAGATGGTGCTAAAACAATGACGTCATAACTGAATCCTGACATCTTTATTCACCTTTTCCATTGTCCCAGTCATCTATCTGAAAAGTCTGCGATGTACAATATGCTTAGCATCCAGCTGCCTAGACCAGATCAACCCGTCTAGAACGGCTGCTTCCACTGTGCTGTGAGTGTAAACGTGTTTCCCCCCCCTCCCTCCTGAACTCCAACTCCCAGAGTGCAGTTCCTTCTCACCTCCTGCGACCGTCATCCTCCTCATCCTCCTGTGCTTTGAGGCCCTCCTCTTCCTCATCTTCACCTCTGTGATGTTCGGGACTCAGGTCCATTCCATCTGTACAGATGAGACAGTAAGTAGTAGACCAGCGTGTTCCTCTCTTCTCCCCTTTCACCTCCTTCTCATCAGACCTGGATTAAATACATCACGTTATGTCAAATGCTTTAGGTGTGCTTTATATAGCTTGACTGATGTGCAGGGTGGAGTTTGCACTTTTGGGACTATTCCATTGGCGTTTCAGCTAGGCCTATTCCATTGTACGGGGAAAATTTCATCAAGTGCACCTCCAAGTATTTGACCTAATGTATTTAAGCCAAGTCTGCTCTCCACTGCTGTTGCTTTGGTGCTTATCTACTGTATGTATGACCTGTGAACCTTAACCTCTCTCTACAGCAGCTTACCCATATAGAGGTGAATCCTAACTTCCACTCGAGTGAAAATTTCACTTTTAGTGTCCTGAAAATTGGACTTAAGTTGAAGTTAGTGTCTAAGAGTGTATAGAGAAGGCTCTGCTTGTAGTAGGATTATCTCTGAGTGGGATTTGTTTCTACAGTAACAGCCATTTTCTTATATAAAGGAAGTGCTCCACTTGAAACAGCTCAAGGCTGATATTCTGTTGAGATCACTGTCAGCAAGTAGGAAGAAACGTGTCCATGTATCTGTGTGAGAGGATCACTTTCCTCTCTTGTAAACTATGTAGTTAGTAGACTGTAGACCTCTCTGTGTGTTCTATAGTAGACCTCTCTGTGTGTTCTATAGTAGACCTCTCTGTGTGTTCTATAGTAGACCTCTCTGTGTGTTCTATAGTAGACCTCTCTGTGTGTTCTATAGTAGACCTCTCTGTGTGTTCTATAGTAGAGCTCTCTGTGTGTTCTATAGTAGACCTCTCTGTGTGTTCTATAGTAGACTGTAGACCTCTCTGTGTGTTCTACAGTAGACCTCTCTGTGTTCTATAGTAGACTGTAGACCTCTCTGTGAGGATCAGTTTCCTCTGATGGTCCTGTACCATCATAAACCATGTAGTTAGTAGACTGTAGACCTCTCTGTGTGTTCTATAGTAGACCGTTTAGTGCTTTAAAACTCTTAACTAAACTAACTCTGCTTTCTTGCTCTAACGTATTTTTGTCTGCAACTTCAGGCCTGATTGCGTAGTCGGGGGCCGGGCGGGCGTAGGCGGGGGCCGGGCGGGCGTAGTCGGTGTCGGGTTGTATTCCTAGAAGTTGATAACTTTTCTATGGCTGTGTTCTCTCTCATGGAGCCTCACAAGTGGGGAAGGATGTTCATTAGACATCAGTGTGTTGACATTTAGTCAATACATTCCATTCAGAAAGTGTTCAGACCCCTTGACTTTTTCCACATTTTGTTACGTTACAGCCGTATTCTAAAATTGATTAAAAAAAAAATAATAATAATAATCCCAAATAAAAAATAAAAAAAGCTACAGAAATACCTTATTTACATTAGTAATTCAGACACTTTGCTATGAGACTCAAAATGGAGCTCAGTTGCGTCCTGTTTCCATTGTTCATCCTTGAGATGTTTCTTTCAACTTGGAGTCCACCTGTGGTAAATTCAATTGATTAGACATGATTTGGAAAGGCACAAACCTGTCTATATAAGGTCCCACAGTTGACAGTGCATGTCAGAGCAAAAACCAAGCCATAAGATTGAAGGAATTGTCCGTAGAGCTCCGAGACAGGATTGTGTCGAAGCACAGATCTGGGGAAGGGTACCAAACAATGTCTGCAGCATTGAAGGTCCCCAAGAACACAGTGGCCTCCAGCGTTCTTAAATGGAAGAAGTCTGGAACCACCAAGACTCTTCCTAGAGCTGACTGGCCACCTGACCAAACTGAGCAATCAGGGGAGGTCCTTGGTCAGGGAGGTGACCAAGAACCCGATGGTCACTCTGACAGTTCCTCTGTGGAGATGGGAGAACCTTCCAGAAGGACAACCATCTCTGCAGCATTCCACCAATCAGGCCTTTATGGTAGAGTTGGCAAACAGAAGCCACTCCTCAGTAAAAGGCACATGACAGCCCGCTTGGAGTTTGCCAAAAGTCACCTAAAGGACTCTGATCATGAGAAACAAGATTTTCTGGGCTGAAACCAAGATTGAACTCTTTTGGCCTGAATGCCAAGCCTCACGTCTGGAGGAAACCTGGCAGCATCCCTACGGTGAAGCATGGTGGTGGCAGCATCATGCTGTGGAAATGTTTTTCAGCAGCAGGGACTGGGAGACTAGACAGGATCAAGGGAAAGACGAACGGAGCAATGTACAGAGAGATCCTTGATGAAAACCTGCTCCAGAGCGCTCAGGACCTCAGGCTGGGGTTAAGGTTCACCTTCCAACAGGACAATGACCCTAAGCACACAGCGAAGCTCCCCATCCAACCTGACAGAGCTTGAGAGGATCTGCAGAGAAGAATGGGAGAAACTCCCCAAATACAGGTGTGCCAAGCTTGTAGCGTCATACCCAAGACGACTTGAGGCTATAATCGCTGCCAAAGGTGCTTCAACAAAGTACTGAGTAATAGGTCTGAATACTTATGTAAATGTGATATTTAAGTTTTTCTTCAATTTGTCCCCAAAAAATCTTAACCTGTTTTTGCTTTGTCATTATGGGGTATTGTGATGTCATTATGGGGTATTGTGATGTCATTATGGGGTATTGTGATGTCATTATGGGGTATTGTGATGTCATTATGGGGTATTGTGTGTAAATTGAGGATTTTTATTTTATTAGTTTTAGAATGAGGCTGTAACGTAACAAAATGTGGAAAAAGTCAAGGTGTCTGAATACTTTTCGAATGCACTGTACATTAGCCTATGGCCATTTAGTCATAACTTAAGCCACTTTGTAACTTTGAGATTTGAAAGAGTGGTTTTAAATCAAAAGGAAAAAAAGCGAAGGGGGGGTGCTGTGATTAGTCAGTCAGAATGACAGTCAGGGAAGGAGTAGTTTGATTGGTTCACAGTACACTGAAGTTTGGTTGTCTCTGGTTTTTTCAGGGCATAGAACAGTTGAAAAAGGAGGAGAGAAGATGGGGTAAAAAAACCAAGTGGATGAACATGAAGGCGGTATTTGGACACCCCTTCTCCATATTCTGGTTTATCCCGTTGACCCAACCTGGGAAGGCCCATGGGAAGGCTGAATCCTACCAGTATGTGGTCTGAGCTTAGCCACCCGGGGGGGAAAAACAGACTCTGAGACAGAGGTGTGTTAACACCGCTCCATTCCAACCACCCCATCTCTCCACCTCACCCTGACTCTCCTTGACAATGCTGAACGTGATTGTAATCCCTCCTAACTCTGAACAACTTCATCACTTCTGCTTTCTATATTGCCACAGTTTTTTTTAGTTTTTTTTATGTTGCTTGGGAACAAAAGTCAAGTGGAGTTGCAGAGAAAAATATCTATTGTAAAACTTTTCAAACGTGCCTGTTTTAACTCTTATGTATGTTGTTGATTTTGTTCTGGTTTTCTGAATCACTTTTCCCTCTGTGTCTCTCCTCCCCCCTCTGTGTCTCTCCTCCCCCCTCTGTGTCTCTCCTCCCCCCTCTGTGTCTCTCCTCCCCCCTCTGTGTCTCTCCTCCCCCCTCTGTGTCTCTCCTCCCCCCTCTGTGTCTCTCCTCCCCCCTCTGTGTCTCTCCCCCCCCCTCTGTGTCTCTCCTCCCCCCTCTGTGTCTCTCCTCCCCCCTCTGTGTCTCTCCTCCCCCCTCTGTGTCTCTCCTCCCCCCTCTGTGTCTCTCCCCCCCCCTCTGTGTCTCTCCTCCCCCCTCTGTGTCTCTCCTCCCCCCTCTGTGTCTCTCCTCCCCCCTCTGTGTCTCTCCCCCCCTCTGTGTCTCTCCCCCCCCTCTGTGTCTCTCCCCCCCTCTGTGTCTCTCCTCCCCCCCTCTGTGTGTCTCCCCCCCCCCTCTGTGTCTCTCCTCCCCCCTCTGTGTGTCTCCCCCCCCCTCTGTGTCTCTCCTCCCCCCTCTGTGTGTCTCCTCCCCCCTCTGTGTCTCTCCTCCCCCCTCTGTGTGTCTCCTCCCCCCTCTGTGTGTCTCCCCCCCCCCTCTGTGTGTCTCCCCCCCCCTCTGTGTCTCTCCTCCCCCCCTCTGTGTGTCTCCCCCCCCCTCTGTGTCTCTCCTCCCCCCTCTGTGTCTGTGTCTTTTCCTCCCCCCTCTGTGTCTCTCCCCCCCTCTGTGTCTCTCCTCCCCCCCTCTGTGTGTCTCCCCCCCCCCTCTGTGTCTCTCCTCCCCCCTCTGTGTCTGTGTCTTTTCCTCCCCCCTCTGTGTCTCTTCCTCCCCCCTCTGTGTGTCTCCCCCCCCCTCTGTGTCTCTCCTCCCCCCCTCTGTGTGTCTCCCCCCCCCTCTGTGTCTCTCCTCCCCCCTCTGTGTCTGTGTCTTTTCCCCCCCCCTCTGTGTCTCTTCCTCCCCCCTCTGTGTCTCTTCCCCCCCCCCCTCTGTGTCTCTTCCCCCCCCCTCTGTGTCTCTTCCCCCCCCCTCTGTGTCTCTTCCCCCCCCCTCTGTGTCTCTTCCCCCCCCCTCTGTGTCTCTTCCCCCCCCCTCTGTGTCTCTTTCCCCCCCCCTCTGTGTCTCTTCCTCCCCCCTCTGTGTCTCTTCCTCCCCCCTCTGTGTCTCTTCCTCCCCCCTCTGTGTCTCTTCCTCCCCCCTCTGTGTCTCTTCCTCCCCCCTCTGTGTCTCTTCCCCCCCCCCTCTGTGTCTCTTCCTCCCCCCTCTGTGTCTCTTCCCCCCCCCTCTGTGTCTCTTCCTCCCCCCTCTGTGTCTCTTCCTCCCCCCTCTGTGTCTCTTCCTCCCCCCTCTGTGTCTGTGTCTCTTCCTCCCCCTCTGTGTCTCTCCGGGTGCCGTTTGTTGGTGCTATCATGTCAAGTCAGGAGTTGGCATAATAACACAAACCGATCTGGCACTCAGGCTACCTTCCGTCCTCCTGTCAGTCAGAACTAAACCCCTCCCTCCCTCCTGCCTTGTGCTTCTTCTCTGATACACAGCTAACCCAGCACAGGTGAACACTGTCTTTTCACTAGGCCTGATGCACAGGGGAACACTGTCTTTTCACCTGGCCTGTACAGTTGACCGTTCTGAGAGGCTTTTAAAGCCAGGTGGACGTATAGTGTGTTGAGGATCAGTAGGTTAGCGCTCTTACTTTGTTAAACACTCATATTTTATTGTGTTTTTAAAAGAAAGTTAAAGTTACAGTCTACATGCTGCTCATTTCAAGTTTATCCTTCTTTAGGAACGATACAACATGGAGGTGTTTCAGAATATTTGTGTAAAAGTTGGCGGTAACTCATTTCATCTTGCTTTCTCATTTCTATGTGTGCCAAGTTCTGCATATAAAAGTCAAGTTTTATTTATTCTGTAGTTTCTCCAGAATGTACGTTTTTATGTTGGAATTAAACATAAATGTTGAGTTATTCAGGAGACGTGTAAACCAGAAGTCGTGATTCACAAAACGAACTAAACAGTTCAAATATATTTTGCGAAGTAAAATAAAAGGGAGTATTACTAAAATACTAAAATATTAACCAACAAAACTGATTATACAGTAGTAGTTTTACTCATATCAACATCAAAATATATCAAGCTGGCTACATGTCATAAATCATGACAAATATGCACTTTTCCTGAGATTTATCTATCAGTGGAGTTTATAAAAGTTACTTTTTCTTGTGTGATCTTTTGTATGCTTGGAAAAAAAAAAACTTAATTGGGCCAGTTTCCCAGACACAGATTTAAGTTTAGTCCTAGAATAAAAATCTCTTTCAATCTCTCTTGATAATGCTTTTGAGTCGTGGACTAGGCGTAATCTGTGTCTGGGGAAACCGGTCCATTATGTCATTGTTCAACATTGGGATTGTTCTTCACCTGTATTTTCTGTTGTGTTTAGTTTGAATGGATGGTTGTTGAGGAGGACTGTCACCTAACTGAGGCTGCATCTCCAAATGGCACCCTAATCCCTATATAGTGCACTACTTTCTATGGGCCCTGGTCAAAAGCAGTGCGCTACTTTCTATGGGCCCTGGTCAAAAGCAGTGCGCTACTTTCTATGGGCCCTGGTCAAAAGCAGTGCGCTACTTTCTATGGGCCCTGGTCAAAAGCAGTGCGCTACTTTCTATGGGCCCTGGTCAAAAGCAGTGCGCTACTTTCTGTGGGCCCTGGTCAAAAGCGGTGCGCTACTTTCTGTGGGCCCTGGTCAAAAGCAGTGCGCTACTTTCTATGGGCCCTGGTCAAAAGCAGTGCGCTACTTTCTATGGGCCCTGGTCAAAAGCAGTGCGCTACTTTCTATGGGCCCTGGTCAAAAGCAGTGCTCTACTTTCTATGGGCCCTGGTCAAAAGCAGTGCGCTACTTTCTATGGGCCCTGGTCAAAAGCAGTGCGCTACTTTCTATGGGCCCTGGTCAAAAGCAGTGCGCTACTTTCTATGGGCCCTGGTCAAAAGCAGTGCGCTACTTTCTATGGGCCCTGGTCAAAAGCAGTGCGCTACTTTCTATGGGCCCTGGTCAAAAGCAGTGCGCTACTTTCTATGGGCCCTGGTCAAAAGCAGTGCGCTACTTTCTATGGGCCCTGGTCAAAAGCAGTGCGCTACTTTCTATGGGCCCTGGTCAAAAGCAGTGCGCTACTTTCTATGGGCCCTGGTCAAAAGCAGTGCGCTACTTTCTATGGGCCCTGGTCAAAAGCAGTGCGCTACTTTCTATGGGCCCTGGTCAAAAGCAGTGCGCTACTTTCTATGGGCCCTGGTCAAAAGCAGTGCGCTACTTTCTATGGGCCCTGGTCAAAAGCAGTGCGCTACTTTCTATGGGCCCTGGTCAAAAGCAGTGCGCTACTTTCTATGGGCCCTGGTCAAAAGCAGTGCGCTACTTTCTATGGGCCCTGGTCAAAAGCAGTGCGCTACTTTCTATGGGCCCTGGTCAAAAGCAGTGCGCTACTTTCTATGGGCCCTGGTCAAAAGCAGTGCGCTACTTTCTATGGGCCCTGGTCAAAAGCAGTGCGCTACTTTCTATGGGCCCTGGTCAAAAGCAGTGCGCTACTTTCTATGGGCCCTGGTCAAAAGCAGTGCGCTACTTTCTATGGGCCCTGGTCAAAAGCAGTGCGCTACTTTCTATGGGCCCTGGTCAAAAGCAGTGCGCTACTTTCTATGGGCCCTGGTCAAAAGCAGTGCGCTACTTTCTATGGGCCCTGGTCAAAAGCAGTGCGCTACTTTCTATGGGCCCTGGTCAAAAGCAGTGCGCTACTTTCTATGGGCCCTGGTCAAAAGCAGTGCGCTACTTTCTATGGGCCCTGGTCAAAAGCAGTGCGCTACTTTCTATGGGCCCTGGTCAAAAGCAGTGCGCTACTTTCTATGGGCCCTGGTCAAAAGCAGTGCGCTACTTTCTATGGGCCCTGGTCAAAAGCAGTGCGCTACTTTCTATGGGCCCTGGTCAAAAGCAGTGCGCTACTTTCTATGGGCCCTGGTCAAAAGCGGTGCGCTACTTTCTATGGGCCCTGGTCAAAAGCGGTGCGCTACTTTCTATGGGCCCTGGTCAAAAGCGGTGCGCTACTTTCTATGGGCCCTGGTCAAAAGCAGTGCGCTACTTTCTATGGGCCCTGGTCAAAAGCAGTGCGCTACTTTCTATGGGCCCTGGTCAAAAGCAGTGCGCTACTTTCTATGGGCCCTGGTCAAAAGCAGTGCGCTACTTTCTATGGGCCCTGGTCAAAAGCAGTGCGCTACTTTCTGTGGGCCCTGGTCAAAAGCAGTGCGCTATAGAGAACAGAGTGCCATTTGGGAAGCGGCCTGACTGCTGCTGTGAGTGTCTTGCCTGTGAACAAGCTAGTGAAGACCTAACCTTTCTTTTTACTGACATTTTTCAACATTTTGGCACAGAGAAAGAATAAATATTTCCCATTTGTTTAATAAGCTGTTCTTTTTTTTCTTCTTTCTCTGTCATATATTCATTCTCTTTCTCCTAGGAACTGTTGTTTTATATGGTGTCATTTGCAATGGGTGTTTTTGTATGCATGACCCCCTATATCTATCCTTAACTCTGCATTGGCTTTGGTTAACTGGGAACCGATGTGCCTCCTACCATTTTCTACTGAAGCTTTTAACTGTCTCTCTGAGCATTGAGGCTGTCCGACTGGCTGCTTTCTGAATGATCTGGGACGGAGGTAAGCCCTGCAACCCAGGGGGATGGAGGTCACGCTGCACACACTTAAACCCAAAGTTACTGTGGAGTGAATGCGTTTTCCTAAACAACAACAGCATGATGCATGTATTTCTGAAAGTTTCTTATTGTCTCCTGAATGGGTTTATAGGTTGATGTTTAAGACCCGGGATGTAATGAACGTCTTCATTGACAGAATTAGTCTGGAGTCTGCTCACTGTGTTGTCGTGTGCCAACAACTTCAACAACACATAATATGGCCTGGTTTCCACACCCACGAGTTGTCCATTTGAGCATGCATGTTAGTCCAAGAGGAGACTTCATCTGGGTTCAGGAAACCAGCCATTTCAGTCACATTTTCACTGGATCTCCCATTGAAACCAATGCATGACTAAGGGAACATTTTACTTAGGGCACCTAAATAATGAAATGTTTTGATTCAGTTTCCTCTGTCTACAGCTCACTGTTTTTTCTCTCTCTCTCTGTTCCAGGGCATTGAGCGTCTGAAGGGGGAGCAGGCCAGGTGGGAGAAGACTTCCTGCTGGGAGGCAATGAAGTCAGCGTTTGGAGGGCCCTTCTCCCCATCCTGGCTCAGTCCCTTCTCTGACCTCCGCTGTAAGAGGGATCCCACTGACCACGTGGTGCTGCCGCAGGGAGAGATCATCGAGGACGACGTCATAGAGATTCCGCTGGTCTAGTGTCATAGACTCCCATAGAACTAGAATGGGTGTGGAACCTCACACCCTGGCAGGTTTGACTGGTGAACTCCTGAGTACACTTGCTATGGAAGACTGGTATTGGGATTCATTATGGCATTGTTGACTTAATAATTAGGAGGGTGCTTACATTTGTCCTATTTCAGACATGTACCAGTGTGTATTATACATGTGTGAATTGGACATTTTTTTGTTTGTTTTCTGCATATCCCAACTCTCCCTGAGACCCCCTCGGAGTGGGAGGGTGGGGGTCTGGGCTAGGCTTTTATAGAGAGACGCCAGTTCTATTCATTGTATTTCTATACAGACTCCACTGGTCTAGTGCGGTGTCCTTCCTACAGTGCTACTGCTGCTTGGACCAAAGCCTTAAAGGGACCCTACACCAAATATCCTTTTAGAATGAGCCACAAAATGTCCAGGTCTATTCATTCTAGGTCTATGCCCCCCTGGTGATGTGAATGAGGTACAAGTCCCAACGAAGACGAGTTGGATTGACCCGAAAATGCTCTTTCAGTACTCCAGAGCATCTCCTGCATACACAGCTCTGCATGGTTCAGTTGTATTGCGGGAAGACCTCTAGAAAATGACCTGTGGACTATGCAGAATCTAGACAGTCCGTTGCCTTCCTCTAATCTTACTTCACTGAGTGCCTTTTTATAAACTGTCAAGTTGAGAATTGACAGTTACTGGCCTTCTGCAAGGTATGCAAATGAGGTGGTAACAGTTTTTAACAAAAACAAAATATTTCTATTTGTATTATGTCAGAGAATTACATTACCTTTTAAGTGTGTGTTAAAGGGCCTTATCTAAACATTCCATTAGTCATGTTTATTAACATACAATTCATTCATTATCAATGTCTTCATCTGGAAAATGTAGAGAGAACACTTGTATTGAATGAGGGTTAGTTAGGTGATTGGGTGGTGGGGTTAGGTGATTGGGTGGTGGGGTTAGGTGATTGGGTGGTGGGGTTAGGTGATTGGGTGGTGGGGTTAGGTGATTGGGTGGGGGGTGGGGGGGTGATTGGGTGGTGGTGGGGTTAGGTGATTGGGTGGGGGGGGGGTTAGGTGATTGGGTGGTGGTGGGGTTAGGTGATTGGGTGGGGGGGGGTTAGGTGATTGGGTGGGTGGGGGGGGCTAGGTGGTGGGGGGGTGGGGGGTGATAGTGAATGGTTGTACTGTACTTTATCCTTTTGTACAGGATGGTAATACTGCGATGGTTACTAGGGAGGACTTCTACAGTCAAATCAATGCTCCATATCATGGGACCACTATTGTTTACTTTAACATTTTGAATAAAAGGAAGCTGTCGTCGATATCGTACTTTATCCATGTATTGATTGGTTCTGATATTAGTTTGACTACAGAATAAAGAACATGTCAGTCAAGAGATTAAGTGACAAGATATTTCATGTAAAGGTTTATTTACAAAACTCTAAATGCGTATCAATTTATTGAAATTAGTCTTACAGGTCATTACAATATTGTCAATAAAATATACATCTCAACGGTAGTATTCAAAATTCTTTGTTTGCATAATAATGTGTAGTGTTGAAAAGCCTGATCATGTTTGTGTATGGAGTGCAGACCTTGGTCATATCGTACCCAGAGACGGTAAGACAGAACAGAAACATGTCAGATGTAACATGTACAGTCAGATGAGACATGTTGGAATCCATGTAGACAGATGTAACATGTTAGAATCCATGTACAGTCAGTAGTAACATGTTAGAATCCATGTACAGTCAGATGTAACATGTACAGTCAGTAGTAACATGTTGGAATCCATGTAGACAGATGTAACATGTTAGAATCCATGTACAGTCAGTAGTAACATGTTAGAAGCCATGTACAGTCAGTAGTAACATGTTAGAAGCCATGTACAGTCAGTAGTAACATGTTAGAAGCCATGTACAGTCAGTAGTAACATGTTAGAAGCCATGTACAGTCAGTAGTAACATGTTAGAATCCATGTACAGTCAGTAGTAACATCAAAGCCCTTTGTGGTAATAGAATGTGGTTCTGGTGAAATCCAGATGATTTGAGCCAGAAAGCGTTTGTGAAACGGCGAGGCGGTCCAGTGGGGTGATTGATGCAGTGGTATCGTTATTGCACTTCTTATTCCACACGTGGACAGTCCTTCACTCTTCCTTCTTGGCCTCTGCTGGTTGAGAAGTTGATCCGTGCAGCACCAGTAAACCTGAGAGCGTTAGAGAGATGCCCACCCACCACAGTGCTGCATGGGTCTCGCCAAAGATCAGCTTCCCAAGGAATGCCTAAAGACAGTACAGACCATGTAAGTGGGATTGGCAACATAAATAGCCTATAATACCTGTATCCATACAGTGATTCACAGATGTCATTGCTCCTACTGTACTACTAGGCCTACTGTACTGTGTTCATATAAATTGGATAGCTGAGATCTGGGGTCGTATTCATAGTGTCTCAGTAAGAGTGCTGAGATCTGGGGTCGTATCCATAAAGCGTCTCAGAGGAGGAGTGCTGAGATCTGGGGTCGTATTTATAAAGCGTCTCAGAGGAGGAGTGCTGAGATCTGGGGTCGTATTCCTAAAGCATCTCAGGAGGAGGAGTGCTGAGATCTGGGGTCGTATTTATAAAGCATCTCAGGAGGAGCAGTGCTGAGATCTGGGGTCGTGTTCCTAAAGCGTCTCAGAGGAGGAGTGCTGAGATCTGGGGTCGTACTTATAAAGCGTCTCAGAGGAGGAGTGCTGAGATCTGGGGTCGTATTTATAAAGCATCTCAGGAGGAGGAGTGCTGAGATCTGGGGTCGTGTTCCTAAAGTGTCTCAGAGGAGGAGTGCTGAGATCTGGGGTCGTATTTATAAAGCATCTCAGGAGGAGGAGTGCTGAGATCTGGGGTCGTATTTATAAAGCGTCTCAGAGGAGGAGTGCTGAGATCTGGGGTCGTGTTTATAAAGCATCTCAGTGTAGCAGTGCCGATCTAGGATCAGGTCCTCCTGACTTAATCATTATGATCTAAAAGGTGAAATTGATCCTATGGTCAACACTCCTACTCAGACATTTTATGAATACATGCCGTGTTGGATATCAACCAGTTGCTCTACTCACAGAGGATACAAAGTTGGATGCGGTGGTGGTGACCGTGGCCCGGGCTGAGGAGGAGGAGTGTCTCAGAGCCTTGGAGAAGAAGGTCCACATCACAGCATTACTGGTGAACAGCAGTCCTCCACACAGCAGCCGCAGAGGGATGTGGAGCTGAAACAACACCACATCACAGCATTACAGGTGAACAGCAGCTGCAGAGGGATGTGGAGCTGGAATACAATAGGACTTGTTAGTGGTCTCTGGTAGAATGGTATCTCTCACACACACACATTCTTTCTCTCAGTCTCCCTCTGACACACACACACACTTTGAAAATGATACATTCATATAGATACACTCTCACCCATTCGCAGGGTGATGTTTCCTCCTGAATAATCCTGTAGTCCCCATCCTGAGACCAGGTTTTCAGCCCTGTTTCACACATCCCTTTGAGGTAGTCTGAGCCCAGAGACAGCTTGGCTGACGAGGAGGCGACGGCTCCAAGAAAGCCCGCTAATAATGCATAAAATGCACCTGAAATCATGTTTATTTAGTATCTAAACTAGACTACTGTCACATATTTGACTACTTCCTTGTCTAAAAGGCTTCACTCGGTTCAACCAATCAGACTCACCTCGGGGATCATATGATCTTCATCGGGCGCAGGATGATGACGATTTAATGTTACGCTAAACACAACCTGAAATTATCTTGTTTCCTTCATTTGTTCTAACTCTCAAAATGGCTAAGATGAATAAGGGTCCGAAAGCGAACGTATCGTGGGTGAAACCAGCAGAACCGTCATTTTTAAAGAAATTCAAGAACGATGTTGGCTTTAAGGAAGGACCCACCATTGACACCAAGGTATTTGGCTAATGTGCTAGGTTAGCTAGCCTATGTGAAATGGACTAACGTTAGGTGGGATGTAGAGCTACAGTATATACGTGACTGTATATGTAGCTTTTAGTTCGAGTCCTGCGCTAACATCTTGATTCAGCTAGTCAAGTAACCTTATTAGCTAGCTCTACAGGAGAGTTGACCACCCTCCAAATTATTGGGTTTTCTCTCACATAATTCAATTCCTTGACCACTATAGATATTTCATTGACAAGAAGGGATATTTTTGCAGATATGTGTACCTTTTAACCTGGAAAGAGCGGCTGGTATGATGTCAGTATGGTGATATTCAACCTTGTCACTGTTCCCGCAGCGTTTAGAGATGTCAGCCTTGGAGGATGACGGTGGCAGTGATCGTGAAGATGAGCTGCCTCAAGTTGTCATTCTCAAAAAGGGAGATTTAAGCGCTGAAGAAGTGTTACAGATAAAAGAGGTAAAGGATGGTACAGAAAAAGGTAAGAACAATTAATTGTACCAATAAATAATATATAATAGCCTAAACTATCAAATTAACTTGGTGTTAATTGGCGTGTGTCTCTATACTGTGTGTATACAGGGTCTGTACTGTAGGTCTGTGTGTATACAGGGTCTGTACTGTGGGTCTGTGTTTATACAGGGTCTGTACTGTGTGTATACAGGGTCTGTACTGTGGGTCTGTGTTTATACAGGGTCTGTACTGTGTGTATACAGGGTCTGTACTGTGTCTACTGTGTGTATACAGGGTCTGTACTGTGTCTACTGTGTGTATACAGGGTCTGTACTGTGTCTACTGTGTGTATACAGGGTCTGTACTGTGTCTACTGTGTGTATACAGGGTCTGTACTGTGTCTACTGTGTGTATACAGGGTCTGTACTGTGTCTACTGTGTGTATACAGGGTCTGTACTGTGTCTACTGTGTGTATACAGGGTCTGTACTGTGGGTCTGTCTGTACTGTGTGTATACAGGGTCTGTACTGTGTCTACTGTGTGTATACAGGGTCTGTACTGTGGGCCTGTGTGTGTACTTCATCTGCCTCTTCTCCTTGCTGCCTACAGAAGACAAGCCTCCTGCTGATGGCAAGATCCTGTTCAAGAAGCCCACTAAGCGCTCCTCCGACAAGTTCCAGGGCATCACCGCCAGCTCTAACAAGAAGAAGAAGAGTGAAGGAGGAGATGAAGAGAAAAAGGAGGAGAAGTCTGAAAAGAAGGTGAAAAACAAGAGTCTTCTCTCTTTCGGAGAGGATGAGGATGAGGACTAAAAGTTAATTCACCGAGGGATTTCAGACTAGAGCAATCAACCACTCATCAGACTAGAGCAATCAACCGCTCATCAGACTAGAGCAATCAACCACTCATCAGACTAGAGCAATCAACCACTCATCAGACTAGAGCAATCAACCGCTGATGGATTATGGAAGTGATCTTGTGCGGTTGTTGGTTTTTACTATGGGCAAAAAGACCCAACATAGAATATCTCCACATCGTAGTTTGTCCCAGCAGACTAACATCCTTAGACATTACGGCTCATCCCCTCTTTTGGAGGTGGAATCTGGACATGTATCTGAAATAAACCCCTTCATCACATTCACGATCAAAGATCTTTAGATACATAAGATGCATGCTGTTATTCTTTGTCGACTGTAAGACATGTCTCTGCTGTTCGAAATGTTGTATAGTGACTCACTGTGGGCCTCTTATCCATCCATTACAACTGTATTCATCCGTCCTTCAGTGGACCCTCTGGACTTGTTCATATGGCCAACACAGAGTCTGGATCTAAGATTTATCAAGGTAACCTGTGTGACAACAGCTACTAAGGGGAAGAAATGAGCCGGTGGCTTTGGTCCAAAATATAGTCTGGAGCGTTGATGTGATACTTTTCTACTTTTAGAGTCAATCATTCATCAAATGATGTAGAAATATGTTTTAGCTTCGACAACGGAGCTTCAAAATACGTTTAAGTTAAACACTGCATTGTTGTCTTTATGCCAAGGTGTTGGATTTTTCTGTGATTGTATTGTGCGTTTTTTTTAAATGATGGTTTTTAGTTGAATAAGTTTGAAATGTAACTATTAAAATACATTAAGGTCTTACTATATATATATGATGTATTATGCTATCGTATGTTCTGTAGAAAGCAGGTCTGTAGAAAGTAGGTCATTTTGCAAAAATGTCTCTCATTAGCAAATACCTTTCCAGTTTTCATAATATGCAGAGAAAGGTCAGTGAAAACAGAGAGATATACATTTTTATTCCCATAGAAAACAGTGTTACTTTTACATTTTAAACCTTACGAGAACATGTGGCCCTTCAAATCCCAGAGGACTGATTTAGTTACCAGGATGATAAATCAGAGGACTGATTTAGTTACCAGGATGATAAATCACAAAGGACTGATTTAGTTACCAGGATGATAAATCACAAAGGACTGATTTAGGTACCAGGATGATAAATCCCAGAGGACTGATTTAGTTACCAGGATGATAAATCACAAAGGACTGATTTAGTTACCAGGATGATAAATCAGAGGACTGATTTAGTTACCAGGATGATAAATCCCAGAGGACTGATTTAGTTGCCAGGATGATAAATCACAAAGGACTGATTTAGTTACCAGGATGATAAATCAGAGGACTGATTTAGTTACCAGGATGATAAATCACAGAGGACTGATATAGTTACCAGGATGATAAATCAGAGGACTGATTTAGTTACCAGGATGATAAATCACAGAGGACTGATTTAGTTACCAGGAAATCACAGAGGACTGATTTAGTTACCAGGATGATAAATCAGAGGACTGATTTAGTTACCAGGATGATAAATCACAAAGGACTGATTTAGTTACCAGGATGATAAATCACAAAGGACTGATTTAGGTACCAGGATGATAAATCCCAGAGGACTGATTTAGTTACCAGGATGATAAATCACAAAGGACTGATTTAGTTACCAGGATGATAAATCAGAGGACTGATTTAGTTACCAGGATGATAAATCCCAGAGGACTGATTTAGTTGCCAGGATGATAAATCACAAAGGACTGATTTAGTTACCAGGATGATAAATCAGAGGACTGATTTAGTTACCAGGATGATAAATCACAGAGGACTGATATAGTTACCAGGATGATAAATCAGAGGACTGATTTAGTTACCAGGATGATAAATCACAGAGGACTGATTTAGTTACCAGGAAATCACAGAGGACTGATTTAGTTACCAGGATGATAAATCCCAAAGGACTGATATAGTTACCAGGATGATAAATCACAGAAGACTGATTTAGTTACCAGGATGATAAATCACAGAGGACTGATTTAGTTACCAGGATGATAAATCCCAGAGGACTGATTTAGTTACCAGGATGATAAATCAGAGGACTGATTTAGTTACCAGGATGATAAATCCCAGAGGACTGATTTAGTTACCAGGATGATAAATCACAAAGGACTGATTTAGTTACCAGGATGATAAATCACAGAGGACTGATTTAGTTACCAGGATGATAAATCACAGAGGACTGATATTTTTTAATTACCTAGGTAGTTAAACTGATAAGAAGGATGGCTTGGAGGTTGCAAATCACAAGGAAAAATAAAATGCAAAGTTAATATCAAGTAACCTTCGTACGCCACACCCCATAACCTTTGGCTGTAGCGTGTTGGTCTGTCTAATCATCTACTGAATGCTGATCGTTCATAAGTAGACTGACTACATACTGTATGTGTATCCACTTCTAAAGTAGTGGAACATGCATTCAAGTCCAAATAGGCCTAGTCCCCTGGTAACCTGGTAACCTGGTCTGTTGGTTGCTCTTGCCAACTCCGTTGCTGTCATTGCCATGACAATGATTTGGTATGACGCCATAAACAGACTGGCACTCAGTCTAAGTCCCTGGCGGTAGAACCAGTAAAGGCATCTTCATCATAATCGACCCACAAAAGCTGCTGTTAGTAAACCACATTAGATGATATAGGGAAACAAATGTAACCCTTTTTTAATAATGGAATAAAAAAATAAAACACATTTAAATAATTGCCTTCCTATCGCCTGAATGCAGTAGGATACAGATACTATACATGCACTATTTATTTTACACTCTTGCCATTCACAAATGTATCTGTCAATCACTACACTCTTAGAATTAGTGGTGACTCGAGGAAGCCCGGAGTTCCTCAAGAACCTATGCATATCCCAAAGTTGGAATAGCTTCCGCTTTATTACTGTGTGTAATCAGCCATGTTCATATTATTAGAATATGTAATATGCATAAATATTCAAGGAACATTTTTAAATTGCAGTGCACAAACTTAACATGAACAGGAATGACATTTACGCTAACGGGTGACCAAAAATAACTATCTGAAAGCAATAAGCCACGCCTTCAATCTGATAGGCTGCCACCTCTACAAGATATAATTAAAAAGGTTAAAAAAATAACTCCTATCACAAAAAGGATCCGGTTTGAATCTTTACGCGGGAGTTCCTCGACGACCCTTTTCAGAGGGGTTCCTCGACGACCCTTTTCAGAGGGGTTTCTCGAGTAACCTTTTTCAAATGTAAACGTTCCGCCGGTGTGGCAAACCAAAAGGTTCTTCCAGACACCTTTACTTTTAAGAGTGTATAATGACCTGTCATTCAGGCCCCACCGTTCTAGCAAAACATAATTGGTGGGGGGATGCCTGTTTTGCATGTTATTTTGGCATTAATACGTGTCACATATCAGTTTTCAAACAATGTAAAAAAAAACTATTGAGTTAATAAAGCCGCATACAAACATGGTCTCTTTTTTGTTTTCTTGAGTAAGGCAGCTCCAAAATGCAGGTGTTTCAGTGGTTTCTATGGTGGTGGGGCAGCCAGCGGAAAATACAGAGCGTAGGGGTTGGTAATGTTCTCTAGTTGCGCTGTGATTGGCTCAGTGTTCTGTCACTACGTCACCACCAAATCTAAGGGTAGAGCTTGAAAATTCAAGCCCCTTGGGTGTTGCCATAGAGTTACATTAGAAGTGTCTATCCAAGAAGGCTCAAGGTCATTGGCCACAGATAAAATGACGTCAAATCACGTTATATCTAAAGCAGCTTTGATTGGACTGATCATGTCAACATCATACTTTCAAAATCTTAGCTCGCAAGGCAGTCATCATCATGAATCAAGTTAACAATCTACTGGCAAATCCTTTTTAATCCTTTTCATATGAAGATAAATAATGAAGATAAATTATAGATAAAATGTACTGGTGCTCATCGGCTATTGGACATAAACATTCCACAAGTTGGAAATCGCAAATTCAACAATGAGTGGTTTAGAAGGATTCAGTGACTAACTGCAATCATTGCAAAGCAATCACTAGCCTGCTATTCAGTGGAGTGGCTGTGTGGTCCCAAGTCTGGGTTTAAGGGTCTCTTTTCCAAACTTAAAAGGATAAACATTCCACATTGACCATGCTGTCAATCCAGCATGACTTCTGCCGTGCTCAAAACAACTGGAAACTCAGAACTGGGAAATTGGATTTTCAAGACAACTGGGAACTCGGGGAAAAAAAACGAGCTCCAACTGTGAAAATTTTTAAAAAAACGTTTTGAATGGTCATCCAACTCGGAATTGCAAGTCGGGAACTCAGGCCTATTTCTAGAGCTCCGACCTGAAGAGCACTGACGTAATCATGATTCGAACTTGTTTTTTTCTCCCAGAGTTCCCAGTTGTCTTGAAAACACCATAAATCCAGAGAATACCAGACTTTGATGACCAAGTTTGATGACAAAATTTGCCCACGAAGGACAATCGCACCACATTCCTGTTCAAGTGAGCACAGCACAACAAGGTGAGTCCAAAAATGTATTGAACGCTGCTTCATAAATGATGTAATATGCCAGGGAGATATGTGTACTGTAGCTAAGACAGTAATACTAAGTGTATGTTGTGTAGTTAGCTGTTAGTAGCCCATGTGCCTCACCCTAATTTGGCCTATTTTCAGCTCTTCATTTTGCCTTCTGTTCTGAATTGGTGGTTCCCATGTAGCATATAGCCTGTCTTAAAGAAATGTCATCATCGAATATTGTAAGAGCTTTCATTGTCTGCTTATACGCCACCTTTATTTATCCTATGGTTCTGACTTCAGGTACAGGGAGAATACTGTAAGAACTTCTGAATTCTGTCGCTGTACATTTCTAAAGTGCTGAACAAATAGTTATATTGACTACGTCCGTCCTAGCTCGCTCATTAATGTCTTAATCGAAATTACGGATTGCCTCTTATCCGCTCGTCGTCCCCTTATGCTATAGTTTGTACATCTCAATTGTCAGTAGAAACTACATTTGTTTAAGCATGTCAGCCATATCAGCGATGTTTTTTTAACGTCAGTAAATGAGGCTGAATGAACTGTTCCGCTGCCAGACAAGGCTCCGCTGATAGCCAGGTGTAGCAGTGGTAAGGTGTTGGGACTGCTGTTGGGACTCTGCTGTTTGGAAGGCTTTATGTAGGCCCTAACAGTGTGTGGGAATCGCTTGACACCGTTATAGTGCAATTAATGTATTGTTTAGTGTTGTGTTGTGTAGTGGCTTTGCTGGCATGCATCTAAAACATGTATTTTTTAGTTTGCCCCACCAAGATTTACACGCTAAAATCACCACTGATAATGATTGGGGATTTAAATTAGTGAGGCAAGGACTGCATTTGAATTTTTTCCCACTTGTTCCCTTTGTAAAAAATCCCATTGGGATTGACTGTAAAGTAATGTCATTAAATTGATGTGAATGGCAGTGAAACAGTATAAAATGACAGAAGTTCCCCTCAGGGGAAAAATGTAGTAATTCCATTCTATTCTAATTAACGATTTTGAAATGGGCCACTGAAACTAATTACTTCTCACAAAGTTAATTATGTTATAACACCCCCCCCCCCCCCCCAACTGGTGTCCATAGAGACAGTTTTGAGCCCTAATGGCTGGCTAGTAGCATCGGAGGTCATTCAGGTTCAATAACACTGAAGGAAACTGACATCCACCTGTAGATATTGTATGTCAATGTGAGGTACTGATTCACTAGACACTTAGCAGCACCCGTGGCTCATCACTTTAACAACTATATTGTAAATAGCATCTACTCTGTAACTTTTGGTCCCTGAACCTTGAAGTGTAGGGTGGGGAGGGAGGGAGGGGGGGGGGGAGGGAGGGAGGGAGGGAAGGGGAAGGAGGAGAGGGAGGGAGGGAGGGAAGGGTAGGGTGGGGAGGGAGGGAGGGGGGGGAAGGGGGAGAGGGAGGGAGGGAGGGAAGGGTAGGGTGGGGAGGGAGGGAGGGGAAGGGGGAGAGGGAGGGAGGGAGGGGGGAGGGAGGGAGGGAGGGGGGGGGGAGGGAGGGGGGGAAGGGTAGGGTGGGGAGGGAGGGAAGGGGAAGGAGGAGAGGGAGGGTGGGGAGGGAGGGAGGGTGGGGGAAGGGGGAGGGAGGGAGGGGGGGGAAGGGGAAGGAGGAGAGGGAGGGAGGGAGGGAAGGGTAGGGTGGGGAGGGAGGGAAGGGGAAGGAGGAGAGGGAGGGTGGGGAGGGAGGGAGGGTGGGAGGGGGGGAAGGGGAAGGAGGAGAGGGAGGGAGGGAGAGTAGGGTGGGGAGGGAGGGAAGGAGGAGAGGGAGGGAGAGAGGGAGGGAAGGGTGGGAGGGGGGGAAGGGGAAGGAGGAGAGGGAGGGAGGGTGGGGAGGGAGGGAGGGAGGGTGGGAGGGGGGGGAAGGGGAAGGAGGAGAGGGAGGGAGGGAGGGAGGGTAGGGTGGGGAGGGAGGGAGGGAAGGGGAAGGGGTGGGGAGGGAGGGAGGGAGGGAGGGAGGGAGGGAGGGAGGGAGGGAGGGAAGAAGGTAAGGGGAGGTTGTTTGAAAGAACAGCTTCTCTATAGATAGAGGTCAGAGGAGAGCAGCTGGAGAGGAGAGATGGAGCTAGCTCTGCTATCTGAAGTTAGCCTAGCATACCAAGCTAGCTGCACTCACAGGTGCTCTGGGTGACTCTGTAGACAGGAGATCATTTCCTGTACCGGCTTGCCCTGGAAACAGATCTGATACACTGCCACAAACAGGGGGAACCTGGGAAAGACAACAGAATGACAGTTAAAATGGAAAGATACAACCACCCCTCTCTCTCCCATCATTAGATCAAGCCTGGGCTCATGGCCGGGACCACAGGGTAATACAGGTGGAATGGGTGACAGACTACATTTGGCTAGGTACTGTATCTGGATCGACCAGAGAGAGAGAGAGAGAGAGAGAGAGAGAGAGAGAGAGAGAGAGAGAGAGAGAGAGAGAGAGAGAGAGAGAGAGAGAGAGAGGAAGACAGAAAGGGACTCACTTCTCCACCAGTCCCTTCTGTTTGAGGATGTGGTAGACTTCAGCTGAGGTAGCAGGACCCTGGAGCTTCTGTCCATTCAACATCTCCTGCTCCAGGACCTCAATAGTCTAGCAGGGAGGCAAATACATGACATTACCATGTATCTGTGTAGGAGTTAGGCCTATACTGTTTACACTGCCATGGGGTGGTGTAACGTTGCCATGGGGTGGTGTAACGTTGCCATGGGGTGGTGTATCGTTGCCATGGGGTGGTGTATCGTTGCCATGGGGGGGTGTAACGTTGCCATGGGGGGGTGTAACGTTGCCATGGGGGGGTGTAACGTTGCCATGGGGGGGTGTAACGTTGCCATGGGGTGGTGTAACGTTGCCATGGGGTGGTGTAACGTTGCCATGGGGTGGTGTAACGTTGCCATGGGGTGGTGTATCGTTGCCATGGGGTGGTGTATCGTTGCCATGGGGTGGTGTCACGTTGCCATGGGGTGGTGTAACGTTGCCATGGGGTGGTGTCACGTTGCCATGGGGTGGTGTCACGTTGCCATGGGGTGGTGTTACGTTGCCATGGGGTGGTGTATCGTTGCCATGGGGTGGTGTATCGTTGCCATGGGGTGGTGTATCGTTGCCATGGGGTGGTGTAACGTTGCCATGGGGTGGTGTAACGTTGCCATGGGGTGGTGTAACGTTGCCATGGTTGGTGTTACGTTGCCATGGGGTGGTGTTACGTTGCCATGGGGTGGTGTTATGTTGCCATGGGGTGGTGTTATGTTGCCATGGGGTGGTGTAACGTTGCCATGGGGTGGTGTAACGTTGCCATGGGGTGGTGTAAAGTTGCCATGGGGTGGTGTAACGTTGCCATGGGGTGGTGTAATGTTGCCATGGGGTGGTGTTATGTTGCCATGTGGTGGTGTAACGTTGCCATGGGGTGGTGTTATGTTGCCATGGGGTGGTGTTATGTTGCCATGGGGTGGTGTAACGTTGCCATGGGGTGGTGTTATGTTGCCATGGGGTGGTGTAACGTTGCCATGGGGTGGTGTAACGTTGCCATGGGGTGGTGTAACGTTGCCATGGGGTGGTGTAACGTTGCCATGGGGTGGTGTCACGTTGCCATGGGGTGGTGTCACGTTGCCATGGGGTGGTGTAACGTTGCCATGGGGTGGTGTAACGTTGCCATGGGGTGGTGTAACGTTGACATGGGGTGGTGTAACGTTGACATGGGGTGGTGTAACGTTGCCATGGGGTGGTGTAACGTTGCCATGGGGTGGTGTCACGTTGCCATGGGGTGGTGTCACGTTGCCATGGGGTGGTGTAACGTTGCCATGGGGTGGTGTAACGTTGCCATAGGGTGGTGTAACGTTGACATGGGGTGGTGTAACGTTGACATGGGGTGGTGTAACGTTGCCATGGGGTGGTGTATCGTTGACATGGGGTGGTGTAACGTTGCCATGGGGTGGTGTAACATTGCCATGGGGTGGTGTAACGTTGCCATGGGGTGGTGTAACGTTGCCATGGGGTGGTGTAACGTTGCCATGGGGTGGTGTATCGTTGCCATGGGGTGGTGTAACGTTGCCATGGGGTGGTGTAACGTTGCCATGGGGTGGTGTAACGTTGCCATGGGGTGGTGTAACGTTGCCATGGGGTGGTGTAACGTTGCCATGGGGTGGTGTATCGTTGCCATGGGGTGGTGTAACGTTGCCATGGGGTGGTGTAACGTTGCCATGGGGTGGTGTAACGTTGCCCTGGGGTGGTGTCACGTTGCCATGGGGTGGTGTAACGTTGCCATGGGGTGGTGTAACGTTGACATGGGGTGGTGTAACGTTGACATGGGGTGGTGTTATGTTGCCATGGGGTGGTGTAACGTTGCCATGGGGTGGTGTTATGTTGCCATGGGGTGGTGTAACGTTGCCATGGGGTGGTGTAACGTTGCCATGGGTGGTGTAACGTTGCCATGGGGTGGTGTAACGTTGCCATGGGGTGGTGTCACGTTGCCATGGGGTGGTGTCACGTTGCCATGGGGTGGTGTAACGTTGCCATGGGGTGGTGTAACGTTGCCATGGGGTGGTGTAACGTTGACATGGGGTGGTGTAACGTTGACATGGGGTGGTGTAACGTTGCCATGGGGTGGTGTAACGTTGCCATGGGGTGGTGTCACGTTGCCATGGGGTGGTGTCACGTTGCCATGGGGTGGTGTAACGTTGCCATGGGGTGGTGTAACGTTGCCATAGGGTGGTGTAACGTTGACATGGGGTGGTGTAACGTTGACATGGGGTGGTGTAACGTTGCCATGGGGTGGTGTATCGTTGACATGGGGTGGTGTAACGTTGCCATGGGGTGGTGTAACGTTGACATGGGGTGGTGTAACGTTGCCATGGGGTGGTGTAACGTTGCCATGGGGTGGTGTAACGTTGCCATGGGGTGGTGTAACGTTGCCATGGGGTGGTGTTATGTTGCCATGGGGTGGTGTTATGTTGCCATGGGGTGGTGTAACGTTGCCATGGGGTGGTGTAACATTGCCATGGGGTGGTGTAACGTTGCCATGGGGTGGTGTAACGTTGCCATGGGGTGGTGTAACGTTGCCATGGGGTGGTGTATCGTTGCCATGGGGTGGTGTAACGTTGCCATGGGGTGGTGTAACGTTGCCATGGGGTGGTGTAACGTTGCCATGGGGTGGTGTAACGTTGCCATGGGGTGGTGTAACGTTGCCATGGGGTGGTGTATCGTTGCCATGGGGTGGTGTAACGTTGCCATGGGGTGGTGTAACGTTGCCATGGGGTGGTGTAACGTTGCCCTGGGGTGGTGTCACGTTGCCATGGGGTGGTGTAACGTTGCCATGGGGTGGTGTAACGTTGACATGGGGTGGTGTAACGTTGACATGGGGTGGTGTTATGTTGCCATGGGGTGGTGTAACGTTGCCATGGGGTGGTGTAACGTTGCCATGGGGTGGTGTAACGTTGCCATGGGGTGGTGTAACGTTGGGCGTTTGTCCTTACCTTTCCTGTCTTGGCGAAGGCCTCGGCCACGCGGCGGTTGCGTCCTCCATAGCAGGTCGTGATGAGGTCAGCCACGCCGCAGCTCTCCAGGAAGGTCGCAGAGGAGACGACGCCATCTTTACTGAAGAGCTTAGCGAAGGCTATCATCTCCATCAGTCCTAGTCTGATTACCGCTGCCTTGGTGTTGTCTCCACACCTCAGCCCATCACAGAACCCTGCTCCTACTGCTACGATGTTCTGAGGAAGAGACAAGAAAACATACAGGCAACAGGTTATTACCATGCACATACACACACACACTACCATGCACATACACACACACACACTACCATGCACATACACGCACACACTACCATGCACATACACACACACTACCATGCACATACACACACACACTACCATGCACATACAAACACACACTACCATGCACATACAAACACACACTACCATGCACATACACACACACACTACCATGCACATACACACACACACTACCATGCACATACACACACTACCATGCACATACACACACACTACCATGCACATACACACACACTACCATGCACATACACACACACTACCATGCACATACACACACACACTACCATGCACATACACACACACACTACCATGCACATACACACACACACTACCATGCACATACACACACACACTACCATGCACATACACACACACACTACCATGCACATACACACACACACTACCATGCACATACACACACACACTACCATGCACATACACACACACACTACCATGCACATACACACACACTACCATGCACATACACACACACACACACGCACACACACTACCATGCACATACACACACACACACACACACTACCATGCACATACACACACACATACACACACACACACACACTACCATGCACATACACACACACACACACTACCATGCACATACACACACACACACTACCATGCACATACACACACTACCATGCACATACACACACACTACCATGCACATACACACACACACACACTACCATGCACATACACACACACACACTACCATGCACATACACACACACACACACTACCATGCACATACACACACACACTACCATGCACATACACACACACACACACACACACTACCATGCACATACACACACACACACACACTACCATGCACATACACACTACCATGCACATACACACACACACACACACACACACACACACACACACACACACACTACCATGCACATACACACACACACACACACACACACACACACACACACACACACTACCATGCACATACACACACACTACCATGCACATTCACACACACACTACCATGCACATACACACACACACTGGGGCGAGTACTTAAGAGCTCTACAGTGTATTAGAGTTACCTTCAGGGCTCCACAGAGCTCTACAGTGTATTAGAGTTACCTTCAGGGCTCCACAGAGCTCTACAGTGTATTAGAGTTACCTTCAGGGCTCCACAGAGCTCTACAGTGTATTAGAGTTACCTTCAGGGCTCCACAGAGCTCTACAGTGTATTAGAGTTACCTTCAGGGCTCCACAGAGCTCTACAGTGTATTAGAGTTACCTTCAGGGCTCCACAGAGCTCTACAGTGTATTAGAGTTACCTTCAGGGCTCCACAGAGCTCTACAGTGTATTAGAGCTACCGACAGGGCTCCACAGTGTATTAGAGCTACCGACAGGGCTCCACAGTGTATTAGAGTTACCGACAGGGCTCCACAGTGTATTATAGTTACCTTCAGGGCTCCACAGAGCTCGACAGTGTATTAGAGTTACCTACAGGGCTCCATAGAGCTCTACAGTGTATTAGAGTTACTGACAGGGCTCCACAGTGTATTAGAGTTACCTTCAGGGCTCCACAGAGCTCTACAGTGTATTAGAGTTACCTTCAGGGCTCCACAGAGCTCGACAGTGTATTAGAGTTACCTACAGGGCTCCATAGAGCTCTACAGTGTATTAGAGTTACTGACAGGGCTCCACAGTGTATTAGAGTTACCTTCAGGGCTCCACAGAGCTCTACGGTGTATTAGAGTTACCTTCAGGGCTCCACAGAGCTCTATAGTGTATTAGAGTTACCTTCAGGGCTCCACAGAGCTCTACAGTGTATTAGAGTTACCTACAGGGCTCCACAGAGCTCTATAGTGTATTAGAGTTACCTTCAGGGCTCCACAGAGCTCTACAGTGTATTAGAGTTACCACCAGGGCTCCACAGAGCTCTATAGTGTATTAGAGTTACCTTCAGGGCTCCACAGAGCTCTACAGTGTATTAGAGTTACCGCCAGGGCTCCACAGAGCTCTACGGTGTATTAGAGTTACCTTCAGGGCTCCACAGAGCTCTATAGTGTATTAGAGTTACCTTCAGGGCTCCACAGAGCTCTACAGTGTATTAGAGTTACCGCCAGGGCTCCACAGAGCTCTACGGTGTATTAGAGTTACCTTCAGGGCTCCACAGAGCTCTACAGTGTATTAGAGTTACCTTCAGGGCTCCACAGAGCTCTACAGTGTATTAGAGTTACCTTCAGGGCTCCACAGAGCTCTACAGTGTCTGCATCGTCCACCACTGTGATCCTGAAGTTAGGAGTCTGCAGGAGCTCCTTGAAGAGCAGGCCGTTCTCCATGATCTTACTGCCTGGTAAAGCAACACGTTTTACATCCAACACATAGACAGCCTATAACTTCATCTCTGTCAAAGCTTATTGTATTAATTACTATCTATCTCATTCCATATAGTTATCAAATAACTTCACAGCTTTCTTTTACATTCCTGTATACAAAATGTCTATGCAATTATATTGATAAGTGATGCTGAGGGTATTCTTACCGATGGTGGTCTCACAGAAGTTCTCTGCTGCCACCTCGTTGGCGATGTTAGCTCCCATCAGGACACTGACGTCGATAGCCATCTTCTCCCTGATTATGTCTGAGATGAGCTTCAGACCCTCCGGACCCTCGTCTATTCCCTGTGGGGACAAGACACAGCTACATGGTTCAATAGTGTCTTTACTTCCATGTGTTTTACACGGCAATGTGAGCAAACAGACAGACAGGCAGGCAGGCAAACAGGCAGGCAGGACACTACAGTAGATCCAGAGTTAACTACTCCACTCCCCCTGATATTAGTCTACTCTCTCCTGCAGACAGACAGACAGACAGACAGACAGACAGACAGACAGACAGACAGACAGACAGACAGACAGACAGACAGACAGACAGACAGACAGACAGACAGACAGACAGACAGACAGACAGACAGACAGACAGACAGACAGACAGACAGACAGACAGACAGACAGACAGACAGACAGACAGACAGACAGACAGACAGACAGACAGACAGACAGACAGACAGACAGACAGACAGACAGACAGACAGACAGACAGGACAGGACAGGACAGGACACTACAGTAGATCCAGAGTTAACTACTCTACTCCTCTGATATTAGCCTACTCTCTCCTGCTGATGCTAACTCAATCTGGGACAGGGATGGGAGTACCGAGAGGAGAGCATATCATGTCCCCGCAAACATCACTCTTGAAATATTCAAACATCATAAGCCAGACGTGGGAGTTTAGTTGCCGTGGAGAGAGACAGAACCAGCTGGTGACAGAAACAAACTAGGCCAAGCCAAGGCACTGTGGGTTCGTTTTCTAGACACACACTGACACACAGAGTACAAACACTTCCTGAATAACTAGAACCCTGCAGAAGTAGCTGTCCCTGATTGAAGACTAGGCATTAATACATTAATAGTCAGTAGAGAGAGAGAGTAGGCTGAATAAGAGAGAGAAGCCTATTAAATTAATCCCAACACCATAATTGTCTGATTACATTCTTGGAGAACGGGAGGACTATCCTCTCTCAAAAAACAAATGAGCCTGTAGTTAATTATGTAGTAATAGTTTTACAAGCCTCTCCACTAAAATAAAGCTTCTCAGAATCTCCTGTCTACTTAAGCACACAAATCCCTCTTTACAAAGGCCCTGCTCTGGCCCAATCTAGAGATTTAATACAAGGCCCTGCTCTGGCCCAATCCAGAGATTTAATACAAGGCCCTGCTCTGGCCCAATCCAGAGGTTTAATACAAGGCCCTGCTCTGGCCCAATCCAGAGGTTTAATACAAGGCCCTGCTCTGGCCCAATCCAGAGGTTTAATACAAGGCCCTGCTCTGGCCCAATCCAGAGGTTTAATACAAGGCCCCGCTCTGGCCCAATCCAGAGGTTTAATACAAGGCCCTGCTCTGGCCCAATCCAGAGGTTTAATACAAGGCCCTGCTCTGGCCCAATCCAGAGGTTTGATACAGAAATGGGAGAGAGAACCCTGATACAGTTATAAAGCTGTTCTAACTACATCATCTGATTTTAAAAGATGGTTCTTTTTAACTACATAAATGTATGACAGATCCAGGTAAACCATGGCAGAGAGACCATATGCACCATTAGATAAATAAGCTCTTGTGGACAGACTACGTAAACATTCAGCATCTAACCAAATTACACCAGATTTTAGTTTCGTGGTTAATCGAGATATTTTTAAATAGAACAACAGGTCATTAAACCCAATGGGTAGGTATATGACTACATCTGCCTGTATGTTTCCTACCCTGCTGTCACTGAGGTCAGGACAGGTAGTGTTTTCTACCCTGCTGTCACTGAGGTCAGGACAGGTAGTGTTTATCTACCCTGCTGTCACTGAGGTCAGGACAGGTTGTGTTTCCTACCCTGCTGTCACTGAGGTCAGGACAGGTAGTGTTTATCTACCCTACCGTCACTGAGGTCAGGACAGGTAGTGTTTTCTACCCTGCAGTCACTGAGGTCAGGACATGTAGTGTTTTCTACCCTGCAGTCACTGAGGTCAGGACAGGTAGTGTTGCTACCCTGCTGTTACTGAGGTCAGGACAGGTCGTGTTGCTACCCTGCTGTCACTGAGGTCAGGACAGGTAGTGTTTTCTACCCTGCAGTCACTGAGGTCAGGACAGGTAGTGTTTTCTACCCTGCTGTCACTGAGGTCAGGACAGGTAGTGTTTATCTACCCTGCTGTCACTGAGATCAGGACAGGTAGTGTTTATCTACCCTACCGTCACTGAGGTCAGGACATGTAGTGTTTTCTACCCTACCGTCACTGAGGTCAGGACATGTAGTGTTTTCTACCCTGCTGTCACTGAGGACAGGACAGGTAGTGTTTATCTACCCTGCTGTCACTGTGGTAAGGACAGGTAGTGTTTCCTACCCTGCTGTCACTGAGGTCAGGACAGGTAGTGTTTCTACCCTGCTGTTACTGAGGTCAGGACAGGTAGTGTTTATCTACCCTACCATCACTGAGGTCAGGACAGGTAGTGTTTATCTACCCTGCTGTCACTGAGGACAGGACAGGTAGTGTTTATCTACCCTGCTGTCACTGTGGTAAGGACAGGTAGTGTTTCCTACCCTGCTGTCACTGAGGTCAGGACAGGTAGTGTTTCTACCCTGCTGTTACTGAGGTCAGGACAGGTAGTGTTTTCTACCCTGCTGTCACTGAGATCAGGACAGGTAGTGTTTTCTACCCTGCTGTCACTGAGGTCAGGACAGGTAGTGTTTTCTACCCTGCTATTACTGAGGTCAGGACAGGTTGTGTTTTCTACCCTGCAGTCACTGAGGTCAGGACAGGTAGTGTTTTCTACCCTGCTGTTACTGAGGTCAGGACAGGTAGTGTTTTCTACCCTGCTGTTACTGAGGTCAGGACAGGTTGTGTTTTCTACCCTGCAGTCACTGAGGTCAGGACAGGTAGTGTTTTCTACCCTGCTGTTACTGAGGTCAGGACAGGTTGTGTTTTCTACCCTGCTGTCACTGAGGTCAGGACAGGCAGACTGGACAGGGCCCCATATAGCCTTGTGAGGAGGAGAACACTGAGAAATGAGAGGCCTCCATATAGCCTTGTGAGGAGGAGAACACTGAGAAATGAGAGGCCTCCATATAGCCTTGTGAGGAGGAGAACACTGAGAAATGAGAGGCCTCCACATAGCCTTGTGAGGAGGAGAACACTGAGAAATGAGAGGCCTCCACATAGCCTTGTGAGGAGGAGAACACTGAGAAATGAGAGGCCTCCATATAGCCTTGTGAGGTGGAGAACACTGAGAAATGAGAGGCCTCCATATAGCCTTGTGTGTTTTAGGTTGGAGAGTAAACATAAGAGTAGGACGTTTGGCGGCGTGAAACTCTTACCTTAATGAGTGTGATTCCCCTGGCCTGGGAGGAGACACATCCCACCATCTCATCACACAGCTTCCTGATGAACTGGTGAGGAACCACGAACACTAGAAGGTCAGCCCCCTCAACAGCATCCTGGAGCTGGGGTACAGCCACCTGTTGAGAGGGGGGGGGGGTTAGAGAGCTGGGGTACAGCCACCTGTTGAGAGGGGGGGGGTGAGAGAGCTGGGGTACAGCCACCTGTTGAGAGGGGGGGGGGGGTGAGAGAGCTGGGGTACAGCCACCTGTTGAGAGGGGGGGGGGTTAGAGAGCTGGGGTACAGCCACCTGTTGAGAGAGCTGGGGTACAGCCACCTGTTGAGAGGGGGGAGGGTGAGAGAGCTGGGGTACAGCCACCTGTTGAGAGAGCTGGGGTACAGCCACCTGTTGAGAGGGGGGGTGAGAGAGCTGGGGTACAGCCACCTGTTGAGAGGGGGGGGGGAGAGAGCTGGGGTACAGCCACCTGTTGAGAGGGAAGGAGGGGAGAGAGCTGGGGTACAGCCACCTGTTGAGAGAGCTGGGGTACAGCCACCTGTTGAGAGGGGGGGGGGGAGAGAGCTGGGGTACAGCCACCTGTTGAGAGAGCTGGGGTACAGCCACCTGTTGAGAGAGCTGGGGTACAGCCACCTGTTGAGAGGGGGGGGGGAGAGAGCTGGGGTACAGCCACCTGTTGAGAGAGCTGGGGTACAGCCACCTGTTGAGAGGGGAGGGGGTGAGAGAGCTGGGGGGAGGGTGGAGAGAGAGGGAAGGAGGGTGAGAGGGGGGGTGAGAGAGAGAGAGGGAAGGAGGGTGAGAGAGTGCAGGGGAGGGTGGAGAGAGAGGGAAGGAGGGTGAGAGGGGGGGTGAGAGAGAGAGAGGGAAGGAGGGTGAGAGAGTGCAGGGGAGGGTGGAGAGAGAGGGAAGGGGGTGAGAGAGGGGGTGAGAGAGAGAGGGAAGGAGGGTGAGAGAGTGCAGGGGAGGGTGGAGAGAGAGAGGGAAGGAGGGTGAGAGAGCGGGGGAGGGCAGAGAGAGAGAGGGAAGGAGGGTGAGAGAGCGGGGGAGGGCAGAGAGAGAGAGGGAAGGAGGGTGAGAGAGCGGGGGAGGGCAGAGAGAGAGAGGGAAGGAGGGTGAGAGAGCGGGGGAGGGTGGAGAGAGAGAGGGAAGGAGGGTGAGAGAGGGGGGGAGGGCGGAGAGAGAGAGGGAAGGAGGGTGGAGAGAGAGAGGGAAGGAGGGTGAGAGAGGGGGGGAGGGCGGAGAGAGAGAGGGAAGGAGGGTGGAGAGAGAGAGGGAAGGAGGGTGAGAGAGCAGGGGGGAGGGTGGAGAGAGAGAGGGGGGGGGGGTTGGTGATGGTGTAAACTAGAAGCTTTCAGTGTTTGTTTAAACTCATTTCTGTTCAGAAAGTCCTCTCACCACATTGTCAGGTAGTTTGTATCCAGGCAGGTACTTGACATTCTCATGGTCTGTGTTGATGATGTCTGTGAGATTCCTGCCGTTCACGTTCTCCTCAAACACCCACATCTTGACCGTGGTGGCGAAACGCTGCAGGGTCTGAGCATTACTGCCGACTATCCTGGCAATGGCTGAACCCCTGTAGGGAAGAAGAATCATTTATGTACATTACAATTCTCTACAATATACCATTTACCATCTTCCTGTGGCAAGAGACAATAGCTAAAAACAATCTAAATGATTATCATAATTTTGCTTCTACACCTGCATTGCTTGCTGTTTGGGGTTTTAGGCTGGGTTTCTGTACAGCACTTTGAGATATCAGCTGATGTACGAAGGGCTATATAAATACATTTGATTTGATCACCATTATTTTAGAATGGATAACCTATAATATTCTGCCTTGTCCTTTGTCAAGAATTTGTTCATGTCATAAACATTATCGTACAGAAATGCATTGTATTCGCCTCAACATAAGTGGATTGAAACCCCCACGTTGCTCTCTGCTCATGTTCTCCTTGACAATATCTACAATGTAACGTCGATGTTATCCAATGGATCCGCGCTCGCCTCTGCGCCAGAGAGAGAGACACCTACACGGTGGGAGACAGACACTAATGCTGCTCTAGCTAGCCAGCTGGCCCAGTAACATCTATCTAACCATCTCTAGAGGTTGCACGGCATGTTGCCTGTCATCGATAGGAGCAACAGTGATCATTGACAGTGACTGAACTCACCAGTTTCCAGAACCGACAATACACACTTTCAGAGGCGACGCCATTGGAGATGTTTCCTATATGCTTCCGGAAAAGAAACTGTTCAAAATGTATTGATTTCGAAGATATAGGTAACTAGTGACAGATGATATGGGGAGTGGATTTATGGAGAGGAGACAGGAGAGAGCCGCTAGGCTACTACAGACCGGACTACTGTAAATGACGTCACCAAGGAGATGCCGCACTGGAGGATTCTGGGATTTCGAGTTTTTTATGTTTGTTACAATTAGCAGGTAGAAGTTTATTAGCCTATTTTAGATGCTGTCTGTCCCTTGATAAATTGCAAGACAATTGTTGCAATGTTTACTAATGTCTCTTTTCTGGAAGAAATTCAAGAAGAATATTAATTGAATAGCCTTACATTTTCATATCAAATAGGCTAAATGACATAGTCCTATTTTTAACCTATTCGAAATGATATATTGAATATCCCACACATCATGCATGTACGTTGAGATCCTTGTGTGTGGTGAATAAGCTGTGGTGAATCCGTGTGTTCTCAGCGATGATGTATATAATCCTGTATTCTAGAGGTACATCAGTGTCGTGGTTGGCTCTCAGCGATGATGTATATAATCCTGTATTCTAGAGGTACATCAGTGTCGTGGTTGGTTCTCAGCGATGATGTATATAATCCTGTATTCTAGAGGTACATCAGTGTTGTGGTTGGCTCTCAGCGATGATGTATATAATCCTGTATTCTAGAGGTACATCAGTGTCGTGGTTGGTTCTCAGCGATGATGTATATAATCCTGTATTCTAGAGGTACATCAGTGTCGTGGTTGGCTCTCAGCGATGATGTATATAATCCTGTATTCTAGAGGTACATCAGTGTCGTGGTTGGTTCTCAGCGATGATGTATATAATCCTGTATTCTAGAGGTACACCAGTGTCGTGGTTGGCTCTCAGCGATGATGTATATAATCCTGTATTCTAGAGGTACATCAGTGTCGTGGTTGGCTCTCAGCGATGATGTATATAATCCTGTATTCTAGAGGTACATCAGTGTCGTGGTTGGTTCTCAGCGATGATGTATATAATCCTGTATTCTAGAGGTACACCAGTGTCGTGGTTGGCTCTCAGCGATGATGTATATAATCCTGTATTCTAGAGGTACATCAGTGTCGTGGTTGGTTCTCAGCGATGATGTATATAATCCTGTATTCTAGAGGTACATCAGTGTCGTGGTTGGTTCTCAGCGATGATGTATATAATCCTGTATTCTAGAGGTACATCAGTGTCGTGGTTGGCTGGCAGTCAAAGGGTGTGACCATCCCGGGATTTCCAGTAGAAAAAACGCAGAAACGTCAGAGCCACACACCAACACCGCAGCAAGACACGGAATACCCCTCTTCTCTCTTCTTGTTCTCTCCGCTTCTCCTCTCTCTTCTTCTCTCAGCATAAGACAGTACACGGTCCATATTCTCCAAGAAGCGGCACTAACGGAGAATGTGGTTATCACCCTGTTCTGGAATCTCCACTGCATTCAATCTTCTTATCGTTCGGTTTAACACCTTCTAAAACAAGATAATCATTTTATCTTTAGCCTAAATCGCAACTATGGACAAGCACCCAGGCTCCAACACGATCAACCCCGCATCCTGCCATGGGAATCCCGCCGCACGGAGGTTGGACGGAGGAGGTGGCGGTCCGTGTCCGCACAGCCTGGGCTCAGAGGCAGGCACCGCAGGCAGCCGTGGTGGGGTGTCCGGGGACAGCGGGTCTACTCCGCATCAAACCCGCAAGCGGCGCCTGGAGGGGGTCCTCAATAAATACACCAACCTGCTACAGGGATGGCAGAACAGGTACAGTAGTCTGTCTATTCAGGGGTCTAGGTCTGGTCCAGGGACGCACACTAACACAGTGGAACAGAGCTAGTTTTACAGGGGTTCTTAACTGAGTTTGGTGCCGTTGTTGATCAGTTGTGTCTGTGGTGGAAAGTCATCTCATTTCACATATATATTTTGTTAAATCTCATTTCATCTCATCTATTCACAACAAGTTCGGTTCGATATTAAATATTAATATTAGCTATTTAATTTTCACCAATTTTTTTCGTATCTTATCATATGTATTGATAACAGAAGTTACAAAAAAAGGGGTCAGATCACATTCGCGGTAATACATCAGCTGATTGATTATGATGTCATAGGATTTTTCCATTGGACGGACTGAACCTGATTGATTATGATGTCATAGGATTTTTCCATTGGACGGACTGAACCTGATTGATTATGATGTCATAGGATTTTTCCATTGGACGGACTGAACCGGGAGGCGCGTCGCTTTGCGTTGCTGCACGAAAAGGCATTTTCTGTCCTGTTGCCATGTTTACTACAACACAGTTGTTGTTGGCAGCAACACAAGTGATGACCATTAACATAATATATAAATACCGTTTTTTATGTTCTATTGTGCTCTGTTCTAGTCTATAGTTGAGTGAATGATTTGTTAAGTGGTCATACTGCCTTCCATCATGAAAGCAGACCTTGGGTTCATAGAGATAAGGCGTTCAGATGGGAAGGTTAATAAATACTTGAACAGGAACAGTGTAACGGTTGTTTTGGACTGATTTCATTTCCAGAGCCAGATGGTCCCAGGCTGTGGAAAAGCTCCAGGGTGATTGGTTGACAGTCTGCGATGAGGGACAACAACAGACTGTATTTCACTGCCCTTTACATTTCTATTACTGAACTTGGCTCATTCAGAGTGAATAGACCTTTTTACACTTGTCCAGTAGACCTATCTACCAACACACAGGCCCTATTCACTTCATAGTGCACTACTTTAGACCAGAGCCCTATTCCCTATATAGTGCACTACTTTAGACCAGAGCCCTAGTCCCTATATAGTGCACTACTTTAGACCAGAGCCCTATTCCCTACATAGTGCACTACTTTAGACCAGAGCCCTATTCCCTACATAGTGCACTACTTTAGACCAGAGCCCTATTCCCTATATAGTGCACTACTTTAGACCAGAGCCCTATTCCCTACATAGTGCACTACTTTAGACCAGAGCCCTATTCCCTATATAGTGCACTACTTTAGACCAGAGCCCTATTCCCTACATAGTGCACTACTTTAGACCAGAGCCCTATTCCCTACATAGTGCACTACTTTAGACCAGAGCCCTATTCCCTACATAGTGCACTACTTTAGACCAGAGCCCTATGGCCCTGACTACATTATGTAGGTAATGGAGTTCCATTTGGGACAGATCCACACTGTTGCTTTGGATTAGGTGTGGTGGGTGGATGGTGGGATCTGAATGAAAATCAATGACGGAAAGCCCCTCTCCCATCTCTGGCACGCTGCGTGTGTGCGTGCGTGCGTGCGCGCGTGCGTGCGTGTGTGTGTGTGTGTGTGTGTGTGTGTGTGTTTAGATCGATAGGGAGAGCAGCCAGTCGTGTAATGAGCTCTGATCACAGTGTTCTATTGGTTACTGACTGATTCAAACTCAAATTCAAGCTGCTTTATTGGCATGAAAAACATTGTGTCAATATTGCCAAAGCCACAATGTATACAATATACATGGTAATAAAATTATAAACAATAACAAATAATAATATAAAATGGCAGTAAATAATAATAATACAAAATTATATACAAAAATAATAACAATAAAATGGTAACAGTCAATAGTAGAATGTAATGTAATAAATATAAAAATATAAATATGGAAAATGAAACTATAACTAACTTATAACTAAATAACGGTCATCTTCACCATTACATCAGTACTACAACTACTATCATCATTACCACTACTACTACCATCACCCCTACCACCCATTACCACTACTACTACCATCACCACCATCACCCCTACCACCCATTACCATTACTACTACCACTACTACTACCACTACTACCACCCATTACCATTACTACTACCACTACTACTACCACTACTACTACCATCACCCCTACCACCCATTACCACTACTACTACTACTACTACTACTACTACTACTACTACCATCATCATTACCACTACTATCATCATTACCACTACCACCCATTACCACTACTACCACCCATTACCATTACTACTACTACTACTACTACTACCACTACTACTACCATCACCACTATACTGCTATCATTACCACTACTACTACTACTACTACTACTACTACTACTACTACTACCACTACTACTACCACCATCACTATACTGCTATCATTACCACTACTACTACTACTACTACTACTACTACTACTACTACTACTACTACTACCACCATCACTAAACTGTTATCATTACCATTACTACCCATACCACTACTACTACTACTACTACTACCACTACTACTACTACTACTACTACTACTACTACTACTACTACCACTACTACTACTACCACCATCACTAAACTGTTATCATTACCATTACTACCCATACCACTACTACTACTACTACTACTACTACCACTACTACTACCATCACTAAACTGCTATCATTACCATTACCACCCATACCACTACTATTTGGAATGATAAACAACAATAATAATAGTAATAACAATAATATTAATAACAATAATAGTATTAATAAGTAAGTTTCTGCTTACTATGCAGATGTTATTATTCAGTGTCCCTCAGGCTGTGGCAGGCAAATACATATTTGGCTGCAAGAGGAGCCATTGCTCCTTCGCCCATGAGTATTTTTAGTTTTTCCTCTGGGTTTAATAAGTTCAAATTTGGAATAAATGTAGTCATTTCTGTGAATAATGAATCTCTTTGTGAGGAATATTTATCACAGTAAAGGAGAAAGATTCCCTCTGTCTCTCTTTCTCCCCCTCTCTCTTTCTCTCTTCCTCTCTTTCTCCTCCTTCTCTCTTTCTCTCTTTCTCCTCCCTCTCCCTCTCTCTCTTTCTCCTCCCTCTCCCTCTTTCTCTTTCTCCTCCCTCTCCCTCTCTCTCTTTCTCTTCCCTCTCCCTCTCTCTCTTTCTCCTCCCTCTCCCTCTCTCTCTTTCTCCTCCCTCCCTCTCCCTCTCTCCCTCTCTCTCTTTCTCCATCTCTCTCTCTCCATGTGTTTGCATGTGTTTCGTTAGTGTGATAAATATGTGATATGGGGAGAATTCCAGGAAATTCTGCCCTCCTGACCACCACATGGTTGTTACATTTGTAACAATATGAACATTCTAGTCTAGGTCATAACCAAGGACCGGTATTCAGACTGCGTTTAACACAATGCCAGAGAAATACCTGAGTACCTGGCGGCACCAGTTCTACAATTAGATCAGCTGTTTGACTCTCCAGGTCTGCTTCCTGCTTCCTGCTGTGCTCTGTTCAAACTGCTCTTTGAACTTTTAATGATGTCTTTTCCTACGTGAATGTTTGGCTCACTTTGCTCAGTTCTCAACTGAAACGTAAGAAGTGAAATGTGATACTGATTGCATGTGATAGATAGTGAAAGCAACTCTGACATTCTCCTGTCTCAATATTGCACACTGTTTTCTGTTTTCCATTGTATTTGTCTTCGGGGGGCAGAGAGGCAGCGCAGCCAATAAACTGTTTGATTAAGCATATCTGACATTTATATCTCAGCACAGTAATTGCAACATTGTGGTTTCAATCCTGTCAGAAAGGCTTTATGTGTTGTGACCAGAAGGTTTGACAGAAGAGGAGCTTGTGAATTGGAATGATTTCCAATAGTTTAGACGTATTGACCTGCCAGCTTCTTCAGTATATGTTGCTGTGTTATGACTTGTTTACTGAACCATACCTGCTGTTCCCATCAATCCCCCTCTAATCAGGCATACAATGTCTGGTGATATACTGTTATTGCCAGTATGAAGGAAATACACAGTGAGTCAGTCTAGTTGAATGGAACAGAAGTACATCACAGTACCTGCTCTTCTGGGAACCGGAACAGAAGTACATCACAGGGAACAGAAGTACATCACAGTACCTGAGCTCTTCTGGGAACTGGAACAGAAGTACATCACAGTACCTGCTCTTCTGGGAACTGGAACAGAAGTACATCACAGGGAACAGAAGTACATCACAGTACCTGAGCTCTTCTGGGAACTGGAACAGAAGTACATCACAGTCCCTGCTCTTCTGGGAACTGGAACAGAAGTACATCACAGGGAACAGAAGTACATCACAGTACCTGAGCTCTTCTGGGAACTGGAACAGAAGTACATCACAGTACCTGCTCTTCTGGGAACTGGAACAGAAGTACATCACAGGGAACAGAAGTACATCACAGTACCTGAGCTCTTCTGGGAACTGGAACAGAAGTACATCACAGTCCCTGCTCTTCTGGGAACTGGAACAGAAGTACATCACAGGGAACAGAAGTACATCACAGTACCTGAGCTCTTCTGGGAACTGGAACAGAAGTACATCACAGTACCTGAGCTCTTCTGGGAACTGGAACAGAAGTACATCACAGGGAACAGAAGTACATCACAGTACCTGCTCTTCTGGGAACTGGAACAGAAGTACATCACAGGGAACAGAAGTACATCACAGTACCTGAGCTCTTCTGGGAACCGGAACAGAAGTACATCACAGGGAACAGAAGTACATCACAGTACCTGAGCTCATTCTGGGAACCAGAACAGAAATCACAACAAGTGTTGCAACATGTGTTTTTCTTTATTCATGTTTTGATCATTAATTTGGATTTCTGATACACACTCTTACTCCGACAACGCCACACAAATCAGAATCTGGTCATCTGGAGTTGATGGGATGAGCAGCGGGTCCTCCGGAGCAGACCTCCTCCTCCTCCTCGTGCATATACAGCACCACACGTACACAGAATTGTACTTGGACTAGTCTGCCATAGCGCCCTCTGTACTGGGCCACTCTAGTTCTGTGCTAATCAGAAGGGATGTGAGATGTAGAGCTCTCTGTAGCCAAACCCAGTGGAGGTGCATCTGCCTCTGTCTGTCAGACTCTGACGTGAGACTGGTTTTGGTACATGGCAGGATACATTAGTTCAGAATGAACTGTCTCCCTTAAAACAATCTCTCTATCTCTCTCTCTCTCTGTCTCTCTCTCTCTCTGTGTGTCTCTCTCTGTCTCTCTCTCTCTCTCTGTCACTCTGTCTCTCTCTCTCTCTGTCTCGCTCTCTCTCTCTCTTTCTCTCTATCGCTCTCTCTCTCACTGTCTCTCTCTCTCTCTCTGTCTCTCTCTTTCTCTCTATCTCACTCTCTCTCTCTCTCCACACAGTAGATACTACTCCATTATAATACATTAATGTGGTTATAACCCTAATGTCACAGTAGATACTACTCCATTATTGTGTGTGTGTGTGTGTGTCTGAGTGTGTGTGTGTGTTTGTGTATGTCTGTGTCTGTTTGTTTGTTTGTTTGTTTGTTTGTTTGTGTGTGTGTGTGTGTCTCTGTGTGTGTCACTCACCTTCTCTCTCTCACTCTCCCTCTCTCTCCCAGTCACATGGGGTTGCTGCTGCACAATGGGTTCAGAGATTCAGAGAGGAGGCAGCAGGATGTTTGTGAAAACAGTGATTTAAATTATTCATCATGGCTATGCTATTTTACCGTTTTTTTCCCCTTCCTCTCCC
>NW_021822619.1:130238-132738 GCF_901001165.1 Salmo trutta
TTACCTACTGTAAAATCTATAGGCTGTACCACCTCATCCTTTACCAACTGTAGAATCTATAGGCTGTACCACCTCATCCTTTACCTACTGTAGAATCTATAGGCTGTACCACCTCATCCTTTACCAACTGTAGAATCTATAGGCTGTACCACCTCATCCTTTACCTCCTTTACCTACTGTAGAATCTATAGGCTGTACCACCTCATCCTTTACCTCCTTTACCTACTGTAGAATCTATAGGCTGTACCACCTCGTCCTTTACCTACTGTAGAATCTATAGGCTGTACCACCTCATCCTTTACCTACTGTATAATCTATAGGCTATACCACCTCATCCTTTACCTACTGTAGAATCTATAGACTGTACCACCTCATCCTTTACCTCCTGTATAATCTATAGGCTGTACCACCTCATCCTTTACCTCCTTTACCTACTGTAGAATCTATAGGCTGTACCACCTCATCCTTTACCTACTGTAGAATCTATAGGCTGTACCACCTCATCCTTTACCTACTGTAGAATCTATAGGCTATACCACCTCATCCTTTACCTCCTTTACCAACTGTAGAATCTATAGGCTATACCACCTCATCCTTTACCTACTGTAGAATCTATAGGCTGTACCACCTCATCCTTTACCTACTGTAGAATCTATAGGCTGTACCACCTCATCCTTTACCTACTGTAGAATCTATAGGCTGTACCACCTCATCCTTTACCTACTGTAGAATCTATAGGCTATACCACCTCCTCCTTTACCTACTGTAGAATCTATAGGCTGTACCACCTCATCCTTTACCTACTGTAGAATCTATAGGCTGTACCACCTCATCCTTTACCTCCTTTACCTACTGTAGAATCTATAGGCTGTGCCACCTCATCCTTTACCTACTGTATAATCTATAGACTGTACCACCTCATCCTTTACCTCCTGTATAATCTATAGGCTGTACCACCTCATCCTTTACCTACTGTAGAATCTATAGGCTATACCACCTCATCCTTTACCTACTGTAGAATCTATAGGCTGTACCACCTCATCCTTTACCTCCTTTACACACTGTAGAATCTATAGGCTGTACCACCTCGTCCTCTTTATCTCCTTCTAAGAGGTGGGGAGGAATGGAAATAGCAGCAGTTTGTCCTTTAATCATCATGGGCAGGAAGCAGTCACAGACCTTCTGCTAGTTTGACCTTCTCTGCTTCTTGTCTCTGACATTTAGAGTCCCAAATGCCATGCTATTCCCTATCTAGTGCACTTCATTTGACCAGCTAGGACCCATAGGGTTTCAGTTAAAAGTAGTGCACTATTTTAAAGATGATTAAAAAAGGAGAGCAGTTGATAACATCAATTAAAAAAAAAAAAATGAATCCTGTTTTTATTACAAGTTGCAACAGGGAGACGCCTCCAGATCAGAAGCAGAGCAAATGTCTTAACGGGGCCTTTTCTGAGAAAATCTCTTATATATATATAAATATATAAATCACACAGCACCAACATGTTATGGAAACAGCAGCCAGAGAGGCTATAGGAAGTCACAACGTCAGCCTCACCAGAATCACATGGTGTCACGCTTGTCGTAAGGAGAGGACCAAAACGCAGCAGGGACACGTATACTCATCTTCTTTATTGACGGGAAAAGAAGGAAAAAAACCAAACAAACACGTATACAAAAATAACAAAACGATGAACGACAAAATAACAGCCTTTAAGGCAACACAGCAATCCAAGGACAATCTCCCACAAATACACAGACAAACACACCCAACTAATATAGGACTTCCAATCAAAGGCAACACCACACAGCTGCCTTCAATTGGAAGTCCACCCCAATTAACCCAACATAGAAACACACTCACTAGACTACACATAGAAATACATAAACATAGACCACAACTCAAAACCCTGAAATAATAAATCAAACGCCCTCCTAACTAACACACCACCCTGAACCACATAAAACAAATACCCTCTGCCACGCCCTGACCAAACTACAATAACAATTAACCCTTACACTGGCCAGGACGTGACACACAGAGACATTATCAGTGTCCCCAGTCTGGAGCCAAACTTTAACCATAACACTGGCAGACATTTTGATAGTGTCAGTTAAACAGATCAAAGGTAGAAACATCAGCACTTAGTTACAATAGAGAATTCTAGACTAACAGGTGACATGGTTAACTGCTGCTTCCCTTCCCCTAAGGGAATGCATCAGTCTGTGTCTCTCTGTACATACAATAACTAACCAATAAGGTACGAGGGGGTGTGGTATATGGCCAATATACCACTAACCCCCGAGGTGCCTTATTGCTATTATAAACTGGTTACCAACATGATTAGAGCAGTAAAAACACACGTTTTGTCATACCTGTAGTATGATATACCACGGCTGTCAGCCAATCGGCATTCAGGGCTCGATCCACCCAGTTTATAATGTTTATTAAATATCAATCCATATCAACAGTGAATCAAATACAGGGAAATCATTTCCTGTT